>NC_081165.1:11032191-11317191 GCF_012432095.1 Onychostoma macrolepis | reverse complement strand
TGATATTAAAAAAAAAACACTATTTAAGGACAACAGTGCAGCCCCTAAATACGAATTCATTACCTTTTTAAATCTTATAACTATCTTTCAAACCACTGTGCTTTACCAATTTGTCAGCAAAAAAATAAAGTAATAATAATAATAATAATTTAAATATTATTTCATAATATTATACCATTTTTTTTCACAGAAGTTATTTGAATCATTACAGCAGACACTTTACTGGGATTTAATATGCTTTCTATAAACTTTTGTAAATTCTATGTACATCATAGAATCATAAACATAATCTGGACATCTTCATGTGATTCACTCATTTAACACCAAAACTGAATTTCCCCTACTATGTTCTGTTTCTGAGCAGCAGGAAGATGACTTCATAAAAACCACTTTCCAAGTGATTGCTTATATAAATAAGGGAATCTGGGGGTGGACGGTTACGCAACATCAGGCTTCTGTCTTAACAACATGTTTCGACAACATGGAAAGATATCACGCTGGCAAAGTGCACGGTCACCCTGATTTCCTGCCTCCACACCCTGTCGGGACTTTCCTGACTATTTTCAGAAAGAAAATTAAGAATTTGCAGGTATCTTGATGAGGCAAACACACACAAAGCTACACATGAGCACTCCACGCTGGAAGCGCTTGGGTTTTGTGGTATGTGGACAAAGAGCCTGACGGGTGTGAGAGTAAACATGTGATCACATGTGTGCATTTTTCCAAATCTGACATCCCTCTCGTGTTCTGTCACGCGTGATTCATTGAGACAACAGGCCTTCTAGTTAAAAACAAGCCAAACGAGTCACCAGACCTTGGGAGATGAAAGACATAATGAGATGCAGGCGACTTCCAGAAATACCAGGAAAACGCGTGAGTGCAAAACGACATCTTTCCTGTGCCGTATGAATCAGATACACTGTTTTCTCTTAGGTTCATTAAGTGTCATTTACTACTAAATTCAGATATCCCACAGGCCTGAAAACAACTTGACAATCAGCCACTGAGTGGATTTTGGAAGGGGTTTCACGCCCATAAACAGAGGCAAAATCATATTTTACTCTTAACAACTTTTTCAGGCAATAGAAAGAGAGGGAATCAGAGATTGAGTACAGTCTAAACGTGTTATAAACAGTAATCTCACATTACTCAGAGCTCAAACTGACAGCAGTGAACCTGCCACTCCTTCTGATAGTCTGATTAACCCTGACCTGCCAACACAATTTACATTATACAATCTCTGTATTGCACTACACCTATAAAATCATAAAAACATTTGTATTTTGTCATTTAATGGGGTAAACAGCAGAAATATTTACAGGTCAAACTTCCTCCTAAAAAACTTTTTTATATATATTTTTTTTATTAATTTCCCCTCAATGTACTCTGTTTTTTATTTTAATTATTCTCAATGATGATTATAATAACATTTAAAGTTAAACATCACAAATGTAAACATTATTTCAATTTATATCATTTTATTTATTTAAAATAAAGGTTTATTTATTTTATTGAAATCAATCAATCAGTCAGTGAGTCAAAACATTACAATATATTTTATATTATTAGTAACTAATAAAAGTACTATGTTTGCCTAATGGTAATGAGTATTTGGGTATGTAACATGCTTACTTGCCATGTAAAATATCATAGTAAATACTCAATGCAAATAATTATAATGGACTTAAAACGGCCAATATTTTCGTTGGTTGGTTGGTTTGTTGCTTATCTATAAACCTTATATCAAATATGGTTAAAAACAGATTTAACTCTAAATATAAATTTTACTTTTAAATATTGTCTAAAATTAAAAGTACTAGACTTTTAATGTGTGCGTGTATATAAGTTACTGAAAAATATTGTTTAAATAATAGATTAAAAGTACTATATACTGTTAAAAGTACTATATAAAGTACTAGAGTGTAAATTTTAGATGGCCAACTTGAATTCATCTTGTGGCCTTCTACAAAACGCTGTTCAGGAAGACTTGTACAGTATCACTATAAAAATTAACGAACTGTAACATTTAAACCTGTACTGGTTTTAAAGATGTTATACATTGAGTGACTTTATTATAATACAATTATGGTCCAGCGTGTACCTGGGAACGAGGGAGTCTCCTCCTCTGAGGGTGGTGGGATCCAGCTCAAATATAGAGGAGATGTCATTGCCATCAGGGACGGACACGAGGGTGTACATGACCTTCTCGTTGGGCGTTCGCAGACGTGCTCGCAGAGCTTCATGCTCCGAGTCCAGCTAGAGGAGAGAGGAGACCACGTAACCATGGAGACACAACACCTCAATCAGTTTATTGATTATGTGACTAAGATAAAACCAGTCTTTGCCGAGGAAACAATCTTTGATTCGTGACATGTTTACAACTTTGCATGTGACATGAAATTCTACAAAGAGTTCGAGAACAAAGAAGCATCTCTCGATCAGTCTCATGTTGCAATATATGTGGGTTTCGAGCAAAACAGGTTTAGCAGTTTATTAGTCAACAATAAAGTTAAGTGCTTCTTAGTTCATTTCAGAGAAACTCATGGGAAATTTTCACTTAGATTTTATAAACCTGACCTAAGGGTCTGTTATCAACAAACATAATGATTAAATTGAGATTTGTGTGCAAAGCTTAGAACATGCACACTAGCAACAGGAGGAACTGCTGCTTTAAACAAATGACGGTGTTATACTGCCACCTACTGGCCATGAGCTGCACTGCTCAAACTCCTTTACTCACAGCTATAGTGCCACCTTGTGGTTGAATGTTTTTTTTTTTTTTTTTTTTAAGTTAAAAAGTTAACTTAAAAAGTTCACTACTTTGTGAGTGAAATGAAACTATGAATTATTCTTAAAATATTCTGGGGTTCTATTCAAGTTAGATTCAACAGCATTTATAGCATAAAATCATTTACCAAAAAATGTATTTTACTTATTTTAAAAAAATCTGTAATGCATTTGAAGGGTTTAAATACAGAAATGTGAAGGTTGTATTTTTGTTAAAACACTATTATTATTTGTTCCTTAAAATGTGTATTATTATAAAATTTTCTTCCATTTTCTTAACAGTTTTAATTTTTCATATCATTTTGCACAGACAAGGTTGGTAGGGATTTTACATTTACATTTCTTGTCTCGTAGCTACACTTTGAAAAAACATGTATTTTAACATTTTATTCAGTGTGTTTCCCCATTACTTTCATTATAAACAGTTTTGTTATTGCTAACTAAAACTAAAAGCTAAAACTAAATTTGAAATGAAATATAAATATTATATTAAAAAAAATAAATAAAAAATAAAAAGGAGGCATTGGCAAGCAACTGAAATTAAGTAGTAGTAATAACTTAAAACTAAAACGGAAAAAAAAAAAATGCAGAAAAGGACAGAAAAACACATTTTAAAAATTACTAAAACTAAAAATAAATAAAAAAAACAATGAAATCAAAAATAAAAACCCATTCGAAATAGTATATAGATAATATTAAAATAACACTGTAACTGTGGCGCTGGTGGCGCTGCTCTGCTGGCGACTCGGACACGTGTACATTGGCCAGCTTGTTGTGTTTTTAATGTTATATTATTTCAAGTCACGTTTAGTGTGTTATCAAAATGAAGATGATACTGGCACAGTTTTTGTTGCTGGTGCTGATCGGAAGGGTGATCTCTGTTGGGAATCGAGAGTCACCTGTACGCACATTTGGCATGCTGCCCATCTATTATAGCAGGGAGGAGCTGCTTTTGCTGAGGCCTGCAAGGACGGCGCTACCTGTAGACATACCTGAAGTTGTTAGCAGGCAGCGTGTTTGTTCGGGGCGACCCCGGAGGAGAGGAAAGAGGGGAGGAATTCGACAACGCCTCCGTAATCGGGGAAATAAACCACCGCTGCCGTCTATGGTCTTAAGTAATGTGCGGTCTTTGAGAAACAAAATTGAGGAACTGCGCATGAATTCAAGGATATGTTACGAGTATCGAGACTCCTGTTTGATGGTGTTCACAGAGACCTGGCTGCACCCTGACATCCCCAACTCATTGGTGGACCTTGAAGGGTTCTCCCTTGTTCGAGCAGACAGAGATGAATCTTCGGGGAAGACAAGAGGCGGTGGTGTTTGTGTCTACATCAGAGAGGGTTGGTGTAGCCAGTACACGGTAAGAGAGTCTGTGTGTAAACCAGATGTGGAACTACTCTGCTTATCGCTGAGGCCTTTTTACCTCCTGCGAGAATTTGGAAATATTATTATTTGTGCAGCATATGTCCCGCCAAGTGGAAACGCGGAAACAATTACAACGTACTCCTGGAGCTCCGATCTTCATTCTTGGCGATTTTAATCATTGCAGACTGGACTCTTCTCTCCCAGGTTATGAACAGTACATAAAATGTGCTACCCGAGGAAATAAGATTTTAGATAAATGTTACGGGAACGTGAAGGATGCATATGTGGCCAAGCCCAAACCCCCTCTGTCGAACTGTGATCATAACACGATTCATTTGGTACCTATTTATAAAACACTTTTAAAACGCTCAAAGCCACAGACGAAGACTGTATTAGTTTGGTCTGATGATAATATTGACATTTTAAAGGGTTGCTTCGCTTGTACAGATTGGGAACGGTTTCATGATATGGATATTGAGGATGCTACAGAGACAATAACAGACTACATTAATTTTTGTGTGGACACAGTTGTTGAGAAGAAAACAGTAACTGTATTTCCTAACAACAAAAGTTACATAACAAAGGAAATTAAGGAGTGTTTAAATAGGAAGAAGTTAGCTTTTAACAACCAAGATAAAACTGAATTAAAATCAGTTCAAAAGGAATTAAATAGTTTGCTGAAGGAGGCTAGGACAAAACATAGAGACATCATAGAACAAAATTTTAACTTTGGGAATTCCAGGAAATTATGGGATGCTATGAAAGTAGTAACCAATATGGAACCTGTCCGGAACAGGCTTATAACTAGTAATGAACAGCAAAGAGCAAATGATCTGAATGATTTTTTTCTAAGGTTTGAGTCCCCATTAGAGGAACTGGTGGATTTAGACTCTATTAGATGTAACTCAGATTGTAGATTAGAAGTTGTTCCTTATACAGTCTATTCGTTATTTAAAGGCATATGTACCAAAAAAGCTACGGGTCCTGATGGAATTTCTGCTTTTTTGATAAAAACTTGTGCTGATGAACTTACTTCAGCATTTTGTCCTATTTTTCAGAGATCTTTAGATATGCATAGTATTCCTTCATTGTGGAAAAAATCCATAATCATGCCAGTTCCCAAGAAAAATTGCCCAGTTGATAACTGTGATTTTAGACCTATAGCTTTGACTTCAAACATCATGAAATGTTTTGAAAGACTAGTAGTAAATGTTTTAAAAGAGGAGGTTAAATTATCACTTGACCCATTTCAGTTTGCTTATAAGGCTGGACGGGGGACAGAGGATGCCATTAATTGTATCTCTCATTTAGTAAATAGACATCTAGAGGATACCCAAGCATATGCACGTTTACTTTTTATAGATTTTAGTTCGGCGTTTAATACTCTCCAACCTAGGATATTAATTAGTAAACTGATAGAATTGAAAGTGAACCCCTTCTGTATTAAATGGTTTTATACATTTTTAACTAATCGTACACAACAAGGGTAAATAATTGTTTCTCTGAGGTGAAAATCACCAATAAGGGGGCACCGCAGGGGTGTGTTAGTTCACCCATTCTGTTTACGTTATATACCAATGAGTGTGTTTCAAGTCAGGATAATAACTTCTTTATTAAATTCTCCGATGATACGGCAATACTGAGTTTATTGCATAGGAACACTACTTGTTTGCAATACTTTTTAGAAGTTGATAGATTCGTAAGATGGTGTGACGAGAATTCTTTGATTTTAAATGAAACCAAGACTGTTGAAATGCTTTTCGACCCTAGATCTGTGGGGGATCACAGTCCTGTAATAATAAATGGGAATTCTATCGAACAGGTATCATCACACAAATACTTGGGTGTCTATATGGACAATTTGTTATGTTGGTCTTCTCATGTCAACGGTCTTTGTTCTAGATTGCAGCAGAGGTTACATTTTTTGCGAAGGTTAAAGGTATTTGGGGTAAATCGGAGGATTCTGTTTCTGTTTTATCAGTCTGTTTTTGAGAGTTTGATAAGATATGGTATAACAGCATGGTATGGAAATCTGTCTGTTCAATCTAAATCAAAACTTGCCCGACTTGTACAGACTGCTTTAAAAATTGTGGGTTGGGAAGAGAAAAGACCTATTCAGGAGATGTACGAGGTTTCTGTTTTAAGACAAGCAAAGAAAATTGTTGCTGATGATACAAATATTTTACATGACTATTTTACTATGTTACCATCAGGGAGACGATTGAGGATTTTGTTATGTAAATCAAATCGCTACAAAAACTCTTTTGTGCCTATTGCTGTTAAATTATTTAACAGAGAAGAGCAAAAATAAGTGGCGTGTGTCGCCAGCTTGGCTTATTGTAGTTCTAATATACTGATATAGGTAAATCATTATGAGTTGTTATGTGTAGTTGTGTCAATGTTATGTACTGGCCATGTCATGATTGTCCAAGAAGAATTTCCCAGAAATGGGACAATAAAGTATATTCAATATTCAATTCAATTCAATAACTGAATTTTGCCCACAAATACTTTTGATGTATCATAACATGCATAGAATCACATTTTAAAACTATAACGATCAATAACGTTAAACAAAGCTGCAAAAAAAAGATGAAGCTATATAAGCTTTGTATGAGAGCAGGTTTGACAGTACCTGGAAGTTAAAGGGTGAAAAATCTGCCACCTGAAACCGGAAACAAAAAAAATCAGCCAGCACACATACTGTATATCTACACAGTACAGTACACAAGAATGACAGCTATTTAACAGAAATGAAGGTACTCACAGATGAACGTGATTCCTGAGACTCTTCCTCAAAGTCAGGATTAACCTGTGAACAAATAAATCACAAAAAATGACCTCAAAATGCTAAAAGAAATCAGATCATTCTATTTGACAGGCAACTGATCAGGAAATTGATTGATTGATTAGGCACAACCTAATAAAACCAAAATAAAGTAAGACAGGGTCCTGATCTTTGAACATGTTTTACTTGGTTAGAGAGATATATTTCAAGATTTGACATTTGAAATGAATATCCCCTTATTTAAAGCATATGCACATGATTTCAAAATTTAACCCATTTTACTTTAATATACATTCCTTATCCCAAAAATTATTATTATCATTAACTAAGCAAGTTAAAAAGAGTTTTGTCAACTGAAATGAAGCTGCCGAAATGAAATAATACATTAAAATTTACACCAAAAGAAAATTAGCACTAACATTTCTAACTGGAAATGAATTAATGAATAAATATAACTAAATAGCAATAGTTAATGAAAAAAAGAAGAATGACAAAAGCATATCTCAAAACTACATTAAAAACTAAACTAAGATTAAAAAAAAAAAAAAAAATTCAGAACCGATCCAGTTCCAATACCAAAATTCTAGTATCATTGAGTATCATCCGAAAAAAGAAAGAAAAAAAAATCTTGAGTGCATAATTTGATAAAATGTAAACATTCCAGGAAAAAATTTAATTTAATGACGAAATATAAGTGTAGCCAAATCTGGAAAAATGTTAATAAAACATTTTGAACTCTATTTTTATTTACTTATTTTTGAACTAAATTTAACTTAATGGTTTGAATATTCTTCCCTCACATTAAACTAATCGAATGGCTTCTGAAGAATTGGAAATTAAAAATAAAAACTATAAATAGTATATAAATAACACTAAAATCATAATTCATAATCTTTCATGAAAACAAAATACTTGTTATTCCTCTTAATTTTTTTCATTGCATACCCTGTGTCACTCTGAAATGCATCATATTTTGAAGTAAAAAGGGCTGAAAACGATACAAGAGTATCATATCTAACTTTTCAGAACTAGGTTCTCAAAATATCCTTAAACATTTCTTGCTAACCAAGATAGCCATGTTCAAAGAACAGCACCATAGATGTGATTAAAATTGCACTATGTAAGATTTAATCAATTTAGCATCTAACTGAGCAAAAATGAGCTCAAGTCAGGTTAGAGGTCTGATGGAAACATCCAGAGGGATGCTGAAAATCTTACAAACTGCAGTTTTTAGCCAGAGAAAATCTAGAGGAAGTTAGTAAGGTTCCCTACCCAGTGAGAGAGGTTAGTGCTGATGTGGGAACAGCTGAGGGAGGATCCCGAGCTAGTAGAACACACCTCACTCACCTCTGCTGCCAGGTAGTGTCCTGTGGCCAAGTGTTTAAACCTGAAAAGACTATTCCAGTAACCAGCGCCACCGCGACACGGGTCATGATGAACCACCTGAAATATGAGATTGGGAGAAATGTCACAATTAGCATATGTGGTAGTTAAAGGGACCCATTACACAAAATTACAATAAGAATGCTGTGGGAATGAGTCCTAAAACCCGTTAAACAAGTTTATTTGAACTTCCGATTCCATAGTCCCACAGTCAATGGGTAAATGCCTGGTCTGTGGTAAACGTAAGCTTAAGAAATTTGCACATATTACTCAACAACATAAAATACATCAGTTACACACCACTCATAACTTTAACCTTTTATGCGTCTTGAAAATAGCAGTTGCTAACAAGCAGCTAAATGGGACTACAGAGGCTGTCGGGGACATTAAACAGTCCTACCAGGACTTCATTATGATCAAAATGACTAATTTTAAGCTTATAGTTTCTAGAAATTTGTGATATTTTATTCCATCACAGAAACCGAATAATCAAATGTAAAATAGAACACTGCACAGTCTTTAGTGTATGAAATAAATATACACTGCTTATTATTAAAAGGATAGTTCACCCAAAAATGAAAATTACCCCATGATTTATTCGCCCTTTAATGTTAATCAACAACACAATACAAAGAACAATATCACTCATACTCCTGAGTGAAGAACTAAGTAGATTTAAAGGGATAGTTCACCCAAAAGTGAAAATTACCTCATGATTTACTCACCCTCAAGCCATCCTAGGTGTATATGACTTTCTTCTTTCAGACCAAAACAATTGGAGTTATATTAAAAAACGTCCTGGCTCTTCCAATCTTTATAATGGCAGTGAATGGCTGTTGATATTCAACAGTCCAATAAAAGTCCAAAAAAGTGTATCCATCCATCATAAAAATGCGTTTAATTAATTATCGATGCGTTTAAGAAGAATATCCATTTTTAAAACTTTATAAACCATAATCTCTGGCTTCCGCTAACTGCTACGTGCAATCATGAGAGAGTGGTGTTCCAGCGGATGACGTAGGACGTGTGCATAGCATAAACTCCAGTGAGAATATGAGAGTCTCGCAAGAACCATGTTTTGTTTAGCAAAGGAAAACCAGTCTCCTCTTGCCTTATATCAAAATCCTCCTACATTTTTCTTTACAAATCCTCCTTTTGTACTTCTATTTTGCGACCAGTGTTTTGTTTTCCTCTCTCCTCGTCACTGCGTTCGCCTACTCAAGACAGAGATTTCGGTTTATAAAGTTTTAAATATGGATATTTTTCTTACACAAACACATCAAGTCGCTTCAGAAGGCTTTATTAACCTCCCAGAAGTTTGTGTGGAGCACTTTTATGGATGGATGGATGGATTCACTTTTACTGGACTTCAAAATCTCAGCAGCCATTCGCTGACATTATACATTTTAGAAGAGCCAGGACATTTTTAATATAATTCCGATTGTGTTCATCTGAAAGAAGAAAATCATATACAGCTAGGATGGCGGACGAGGGTGAGTAAATCATGATGTAATTTTCACTTTGAACTATCCCTTTAAATCTACTAAAGTTCTTCACTCAGGAGCGTGAGTGATATTTTTCGTTGTATTGTGTTGCTGATGAACATTAAAGACGGGCAAGGGTTATTAGGCTGCTGTCACTTTAAGAACTAACGCACAGCTCCAAACAGATTTCTGCTTTTTTGTGATTATTTTGCAGTTAAATGGCGAGTTAAGGTTCACAAAAAAAAAAAAACATAATTTTGTTGATTTTGCACTGTTTCGCCAAAACACACTTTCCTTTCAGAATTTCAATTGAATTTAAGATTGAAAGAGTTGGAAGAAGCTTATTAGCAGTTTAAGTCATTTGAAAAGAGAATCTTAATGGACAAAACATGCAACTCACCTCCACTTCCCACAGTGCTTTGCTGCTGGTGGCAGAGGTGGCAGACTGACGGCCGGTGGTTCGCAGGAACACGTATTGCTTCTTCCTGTGTTCATCGCAAGTGAGAAATTTCTCCTGCTCGGCATGAAACAGCCGAACCACATCACCCTTAACAACCAGAAAGAAGGAATTAGCAACAAATTCTAGAAACTAAAAGCCTAGAACCATCATCAACAACAACTCCAGGAACTCAAACCATATTTCATGTGTGTGTGTGTGTGTGTGTGAAGCGCCTACCCCTTTAAGAATGATTTCCTTGTTGTCACTCCATTTCATAAATAAAACAATCTTCCAGCTAGTGTTGCAGTTCACTGAGTTCACCTGAGGAGAATGGAGAGGAAAAGGGGAGGAGGGGGCATCATAAAATAAACTATGTTGTTTTTTTAGCATTAGCACTTACTTAAAACAATGATTCACAATCCAGAGACATTCTGGCAGAGAAAGTGGCTCTTAAATTAGTGTTATCATAGCATAATAGCCTTCACACTAACACTGGATTCTAATTGAGTAATTGAGTGGACAGTAATTCCACTTTTTTTGCAGCATAAGCTAATTTACGTTAAGAGCAGAACTGTATCAATAGTGTTATTTACATACATTCAGAGTACATGGTGTAATGCACATCAACACAAAAGGATAAAACTGAAAGAAAAAGCAGATTAACCTCGTTGCAGCCAGGATTGTCCACCAGCTGATGGGTGCTGGCATGTAGAGGCTGTCCTGCGTTTACGGGATTCAAAACCACTTTATCCCCAATCACAACCTAAAAGAGAAAAAAAGCTCAATTAAAACATATTTTGTGAAGAAATTGTTCATGGTTATTCCACAAGCAAAACCAAGAATGGCAGGCATCATCATTTTTATGTGATGTGTTAACAACTTAAAATTTATCAGAAGTATAGCCAGGAAAACAAATAAATAGATAAGCAATTAAACAAGTAAATAAATAGAATAGATTTGAATACAATTCAAATTATTTATTTATATTTTATTTTTTGGTCACACACAAGCATAGACATTATATTGTCAACCCTCTTTTTGCAGAATAAAATTAACAAAAAAAATTAATCAGAAGTAGGAAAAAAAAACAATAATGTCAGAAATAGAACATTCTATATATATATATATATTTATTTTTATGGTTGTTTATATAATTTAATACATTTAATAACTAACATATTAAGATTAAAAACATTTATTTTTAACTTTTTTGTCACAACTAAATGCATGTGTTTTTCCTACCACCCTAACCAAGAACACTGAAACTTCAAATTTATAACTTTATAACGAAATGCCATGCACCTTAAATCTGGCAAAGTACAAAGTACAAATACAACAGATATTTATATTCTATACTGCAATCTACTAAGTTCAAAGGGGAAATCCTAATATATTTCTGCCCATTTAGAACATTTCACTAACTGATTTTAAATTGTATAGCTAAAGGAAACCAAATTTAAGTTGATCTCTTGTAATGCCTTAGTTTTGTTATTTATAGTTATTTTTAGTTATTTATATCCCACAAGACCAGGTTCAGTTCCATTTCAAATTATTGCCGTGGCTTTCCGTGACGAAGGCTCAGTGACAGCGACGCTCTCCCACAGAGGCAATAGCAGGGGAATTCAATTCTGTGAGCTTTGACATAATGTAACGGTCAGTGGAAGCTTATGTAAAAACACTCTTTACCCCAGAGATCAGCAGCGGATGACACCCCATGGCCCCCATACAACAACATCTAATGGAGCAAATGGATACTGTTTTATGTCTGGTTCTGTTAAGATTGCATCTTTTCCAGATGTTTAAAAGCTGTAACTGCAGCTCAGGCCATTTAGAGCCCCTAGTGCATTGCGGAGTACATCTAACATCCAAGTTCAATTTACAGGAATTGCACCTGAGTCTGCTTGAAAACAAACTTAGGGTAATACATTTATATAATTTGGCCCAATTTGCAAGACAACACTTCTCATTGCTGCTTGCCTCTGCAGATTGCTGCTTGCCTTTGTCCAGCAACTATCACAATATAATATACACTACACTATATACTCAACATAAAAGCTGTACATGAAAAGGTATTACAGTTTCCACAAAAATATGAAGCATCACAATTGTTTTCAACATTGAGGATAATAAGAAGAAATGTTCCTTGAGCATCAAATCAGCATATTAGAATGATTTCTGAAGGATCGTGTGACACTGAAGATTGGAGAAATGATGCTGAAAATTCAGCTTTGTATCAGGGGAATAAATTACATTTTAAAATATATTAAAATAGAAAACAGTTATTTTAAATTGTAATAATATTACCCTATTTTTATTCAAAAATAAATACAGCCTTGTTGGGTTGAAAGAGACTTTTCAAAGCATTTAAAGATATTTACCAACCCTAAACTTTTTCACGGTAGTCTATCTACATATTGTACAAGCATGTTAGATTGAGTAGTTCAAATCTAAGAAAGAAAACATTAATAAAGCCAAGTGAGCAAGGCTTTGCAAACTAGAGCGTACTAGAATTGTCATCACAATATAATGGTAAATATGGCACTACGGTTGGAAGGAGTACAATTTCAAAACAAATCTGTTTAAACTGTGTATGTTTTCACTCACACTGTCTCCTATGGAGCGGAGTTTGTAAAAGGGCTGGATATAAAACCAGGAGCCTTCGTTTCCAGCAGAGTCCAGCGTCACACGCATGGCGTTCTTCTCCAGCAAAGCAGGCAGCCGTTTATTCACAGTAAGGTACTTATTGCTTTTTAAATGCAACAGCTGTGAAATGAAAAAAACAAAAACGTCTGATTTTAATAGAGCAAAGAATAATATGTAGCAAAGCTGGTATACCCATTAAAACCCCTTTAGCTATACACATGAAGATACTCAAGGTAACATGGCACAGTCGTATATTATAATGAATTATGTAGAACAATTATAAATGCAAGCTCAATGGACACAGACACTAAAATAACACTGAACAATGGATTTCTGTCCTGCCAAGACCTCAATGGCACAGTGAGATCCCTCTGCCTCCCATCTGCCTGCTGGCTGACCCACCTGAATAACATTTCCGTACTGTATCACCGTTCCCAGCAGCTTCCGGTTTTCTGATTCATTCTGTTTCTTCTCTAGATCAGCAGCATGCTGAAAAACAGAGGTGAAAATGCAATTAAAATGCTTACAAATACCGTATATAAATAATTTACATAAAAGAAAAGTCTAGACAAGATTTAAACAAACAATTATTTGATATATATGTAATGAACTTGGACCACATTTACTGTCATATTTAATACCAAATTACACTTCTGTCAAAATTTCTTATTCATGCAGCATAAAAAGAGGTATGGAAACTTGCTTCCACCAGGGTATAAAAAATAGAACGCAATTCTCACAATTCTAATGTTTTTCCTCGTAGTCACAGGTTTGCATCTCACAATTGACCTATTGGTAAGCCCCGCCCCCTCTTAGTTACTGTTGGCAAACAAACAGAGTTGCTAACTCTAGGGATATTTTGCTCTGTTTTGTTTGGGTTTAGTAAATAGAATAAAATAAATTCTATTGCCCATCTTCTCAGGATACCTGGACTCAGTGTTACAAGTACCCCAGGCACATCGCTTTTCCATTTTTGAAGCATAAACCCTATAAAATAGATGCAAGCTTTGGATCTTCTAATGTTTCTCTATGGCGCTGAAACCTAAAGATGTCCGAGTTCCGCTCCCCGTGCAACTGATACTCGACTGCCATTGGCTAGCCTGTGTTCAAGGGGAGGGGCTTTCTGATAGGTCAATTGCAAGTCATACTCATAACTGCAAGATTACATATTGCAATTCTGAATCTTTTCTTAGAATTCCAGCTTTACTACTCACAATTCTGCTTTTTGCCCACCACGGAATTAAAAAAAATAAAATAACTGCGACTTTATATCTCACAATTCTGAGATTCTCAGAATTCTCAGAACTGCAAGAAAAAATAAACGAGATTCAAATTCAGAATTGCTAGAAAAAAAAGTTAGCATTGTGCGACAAAAAGTCGCAATTTATTACTTTATTTTTTGTCCCATGGCAGAAACAAGCTTCGATAGAGGAAGCATAAGCCTGACATGTTACGCATTGAACTCACATGTAATTTGGTGAGTAGTACGGTGTCTGTGGTGCTGTTTCCACCAGGTTTTGCTGCTTTCCAGAACTGTTTCTGGGCTGAGTACCTGTTCATCGGACACAACTTAAACAGACAGTCTGAAAGGAAAAACAGAAAACACACAAAAAACACCTTAAGAGAAGTTCACACAAATATTTTCACCTGCCTGTAGGAGCCTTTAACACTGTGCATACATGAATTAGAGTTGTTGTTTTTCTTCTTCAATTTTAAGTATGTACACCCACAGTCCCATTAGCAAGGCTCAAGTATCACTTTATCAACACCAAACCATAAATGTGCTCTTTTTACTGTATGTATTACTATAAATCATTTAGCATTATCACTAATATTATTTGAAAATATATTTGTTTTATTTGTTTGTATTCTTTCCTTAAAACAAACTGATGAAAAATTGTTCTTTTAATGTATTATTAATCCTCTTATAGATGTTTCATCAGATCAGAAAATAAAAAATCTTTTCAAGTCCCCCTAGAAACTGCTTTAGTAACCTTGTAATCACTGGACTAACTGACCTTCCAAACAACAAACAAAAACTGCCACACATCTATCAGTAGCTACTGAATCACCAAGGCATATTTAGCCATATTTAGAAAGGATACAAGCAGGTTAATCTCAGAGACATTGTGACCCATTTAATTGTACTCTTTATTATTTTATGAAATCATGAGGGCATCCGTGACTGCAGGCACAACTGACTTGAACAATTCATTAAGTTCCCAAAGAAGAACACAAGAGGATTTGACTCATTAGTTAAATGACCGGGTCACTTTGCCAGGTTAACTCTACAAAGTGAGCCACGTGAATCTGTCCAGTAAAACACAATAAAATAAATCTATATTTTTATACAATTCTAAATATTTAATGAAAAAACTAAAATGTGTTAAAATGGTAAGATAAATCTAATTTGTATGATCAAATTTTATTCAAAAAATGAATGTGTACCATGTTAAATTAACTACATGGTAAGATGTTTTACCATTTTTATTCATTAACAAAAATATTAATCTGCAAATTGTGACTGAATTTGTACATTTAAACACTTTCTTTGAATAACTTAATCATGTTTTACTCATTTCATTGAATATGCCACTGTTTGTGCCACAGTCATGAATGATCTCTCAAATCATTATATTACTTTAGATTAACAGTGATAGGATTAATGATTTTGGGGGTGATAAAAAGGGCTCTTTCAGTGTTTTCAGCCAAGAAGCATCAAGCCAAAACCATTTAGAAAAACCCTAGAAATCACCCAGAACACACTCTCTCACATTACTCGCATTACAGTAGTAACAAAAGCTGTTGTAACTATGGTATTCTGGCAGAAAGTATGGTTACCGTGGTATATTTTTGTAAGCTACAGCAAGACTAAGCCAGCAAACTATGAATGTTCTCACAATCTAATACAATACAGTGTTTAATGCACTTGCAATTCCACAATACATATAAAATAATAACAATTTTTATTACAAATGAACTTATAATATATATATCTATATTAATATTTATTTTAAAAATGGTCAGGTGAAGTGAATTACAAACATCCCTTGCTTTGGGAACGCAATTCATCACACATATAAACTTTGAGGATCAGACACTATGATGATGTTAACCAGCAAGTTATTCTCCTTGAGAACCAGTTACACTCTTATCTTATCATGATAGGACAGGACTGCACTGAGGGCCAGGTACAGTGAGTAGAAGGAAGGAAAGAGTAACAGGAAGGGACGGAAGACACGCAAGAGGACATGATTAAGTGTGACGAGTAAAAATAGCACTACGTCCGCAGAGCGCACTGAGAAACACTAACGCTAGCGCTCAGGGATTAGCAGCCAGGGAACTAGGGGTGGAGGGGGAAACAGAAGAAGAAACACTGAAGGATGGGAGGTGGAAAGTTAGGAGAGGAGCATGTGAGAGGAAAGTGGGACAGAGGATGGCGGTGCGAAGAGGACTGCAAGGAATGATGGAAGAGTAATGTAGGTTGATGGTGCCGAGGGGCAACGCTGGGTCAACCTCAGAGATGAGAGGCTGTTAGCATGCTAAACCACAGAGAGAGCGTCACACCACACCAACACAAACACTACAGGCTGTCAAACACACAAAAAACACATTCAAAGAAGAAATGCACAATTTTAAAAGAAACCTCTATAGTTTTAATCAAATCCAGAAAGTTCAATATGGGAGGAGCATAGCAAACAAGACAATGTGTTACATATGGAAAAGATTAGACACGAGATTGCGGGTAAACCAAAGAGATTCATATACAGATTTGGAAGTCCTCCTTTGAATATTTGGAAGGTGACCAATGATAACTGAATTTAACCTTCTTCTTTAAGTGGTGTGGTTAATTTGATAAAATATAGCATTTTATGAGTATTTCTTGGTAGTGGTAAGATATTTTTTTAAATGATTCTGTATATGTAGAGACGTCTGTATGTGTTTTTGTATAGGTACACAATATGAGCGGTGTATATTTATGGAGGTGTATATGTTTACTATTTGTGGGTGTATGTATATATATTACATTAGTGTTTTTTTCCTTCAATTTGCTGGCATGGGGGTTGGGGGATTGTTCTCTAAAATGTGAAAAAATGTAAATAATTTTTTTTTTTTTTTTTAAAGAAAAAAAACAACACGAAACCTCAAAGCATGATACTACCACTACTAAATTGACCATGGTTTTACAATAGTAACACTAATGGTATTTTGGCCAGAAATATTAACATCATGGCCAAAGTTTTCAAAATATACAAAATGTACTTATGTACAAATGTACTTAAAATGTACTAAAATACTCATATATATAGTACAGATTAGGGGTCGACCGATTATCGGCCTGGCCGATTATCGGCGCCGATATTAAGCATTTTTATGATTATCGGTATCGGTCATTTTCAAAACCGATGTGCCGATATAATTATTTAATTTTGAAACGCGCTATTTGGC
This sequence comes from Onychostoma macrolepis, assembly GCF_012432095.1. Taxonomy (NCBI): domain Eukaryota; kingdom Metazoa; phylum Chordata; class Actinopteri; order Cypriniformes; family Cyprinidae; genus Onychostoma; species Onychostoma macrolepis. Next base: position 11,299,853 of record NC_081165.1, on the reverse strand, counting down.
TCTGATGCAGCCTGTCAGAACTCACCACTCTGTGGCCTCGAGCAGTCTCCGCCCACCGCGCATCTGATTTGTTGGGAGTCACGAGTCAGACCAATCAATGTGGAAGACTAAGGCACTCTCACTGAAAGCGCTTGCTACAGTTTCAGTGATCATCACGCATCAGTTGTCTCTCAAAGGCAGCAGCAGACATTGCTCAAGTTGCAATGAATCACAATCCACTACACTGAAGTTGCAAAACACCTCAATATTATCTATTTATGGTTTCCGCGATGGGGAATCGCGGAATCGCGGAATCCAGTCATATAAAGGGAATTTACTGTATAACGCGGAGTCACAGAGTTCGTCAAAGTTTGGATGAATTAATCAAAAGTAGGTCAGTACACTTAAATCGACTCGCGCTATGGACTAGTATCTGTAAATATTAAGCTGCAAAAAGACTTATTTAAATATGAATTCTGTATGTTCTGCGTGTCTCTTTATATATAAATGGCACAGACACACACACACACACACTGAAGTGCGCGACGCTCGCGGTGTTTTCAGCATCTGCCGTCTCACTAAATGAGGACATAAATACATGACCAACATCCCCAGAACTGCTCTGGGAGTTGCTTCATGAGCATTTGACCGTTTCATTTGAGTAAAACGATCGTCATATCACATACATAGGCTATACAGAAACTTAAGAGGTCCTCATGGCAACCCGTCAAAATAAAAGTTCGGTTTACTACTACTACTACTACTACTACAACAACAACAACTTTTGTTTAAAAGAATAATCACACAATACGCTATTTATTCCATGTTTTAATTTTAATGGTAAACCCATTTGTTTGCCAAAAAATTGAGGTTAACTCTCATTTGAATAAAAGATAACTGAAATTAATGTTTTATGGCTTCATTTGCACTGCACTGTAAATTAAAACTAATCGAAATTACTGTCACATAGGCCAAGATTAGGATACTGTCACACAGGCCAAGATTATGACGACATAAATTGTGACATTTCAATAGGCTATTGAACCAAGTGTGCCTATAACAGGCTATTAGTGTTATAGTTTAATTAAAATAGTTGCAGTCTTCTTCACAACTTCTACAATGGAGCTATGAAGACAATTAAATTATTTACACTTTTATATTATAATTATGAGAGGTTATGCTATTCCACATACATTTCTAACATGTAAATTATTGAAGCCAAATACTTACATTTCCCCAAGCTGTTTAGCTGTAGTACAGTATTCATAGGCTTAATCATGAAGCATGCAGTGGCCCCACTTTTAACTCTCTCTTTATATTACCCTTATTGTAGATGGATGCATGGAGGATGACAAGAGTAAGAAGTGCAATCAACACCAGGGAAGGCAGTTTTTGTCAGAGCCCTTGTTATTCTTAATTTTGACATTAATTTTCATTTTTACATTAGACATAATATATCGGTTAAAAATATCGGTTATCGTTCCACTTGGTCTGTAATAATCTGTATCGGCATCGGCCCTGAAAAACACATATCGTTCGACCCCTAGTACAGATGTTCACAAATTTACATAAATGCAAAGCAAAACTGTGCTATGAGCTGTCAAAGCACTACTCATTATGCTACAAAAGTTAAAAGCAATTCAACAGGCATCTCATGTCTGCTCCAGAGCAAACAAACTAGAAAACAACTGTTCATGTTCACTCTCACATATTATCTTTTTTCTTATCCATTTATTTTTTCTGTAGTAGGCTAAACCGGTCTGAGATACAATGCCCTGTCTGAGACGAACAGTGTAAGCAGATCCATTTTCAATTTCTAGCGATTATCGCCGATTTGATTGCACAGATACTATTTAAACTAAACCGAGCTAGACAATGACATCTCTGAATTCAATAATGAAATGCCTTTAACTGAAAATTGAGTGTTTAATCTTATCATTATACATTACTGACACTCTATCCTCCAATTTGGTACTGTTAAGTGCTTTGACACAATCTGTATTGTAAAAGCGCTATATAAATAAAGGTGACTTGACTTGACTTCAGAAAACACCTTGAGGGAAATTGTTAACATACTGTAGCTGACCTTCAACTTAAGACACTTTGCTTTTGTAGAAAATATATCTGTAGTTTTCTGCACAAAGCACAGATTTAGTCTATTGACCATTACTGTACAACAGCATCAAACATAGATTTGTTAGCCAAACTTTCAGAGATACCAAAGTGATCAGTTTATTGTGGCCATTGCTAAAATTCACAGGATAAAAACTACAGGTGCATCTCAATAAATTAGAATGTCGTGGAAAAGTTCATTTATTTCAGTAATTCAACTTGAAGTAGTTTAAGTCTTTGGTTCTTTTAATTGTGATGATTTTGGCTCACATTTAACAAAAACCCACCATTTCACTATCTCAACAAATTAGAATATGGTGACATGCCAATCAGCTAATCAACTCAAAACCTTCAAAATGGTCTTTCAGTTTGGTTCACTAGGCTACACAATCATGGGGAAGACTGCTGATCAGACAGTTGTCCAGAAGACAATCATTGACACCCTTCACAAGGAGGGTAAGCCACACACATTCATTGCCAAAGAAGCTGGCTGTTCACAGAGTGCTGTATCCAAGCATGTTAACAGAAAGTTGAGTGGAAGGAAAAAGTGTGGAAGAAAAAGATGCACAACCAACCGAGAGAACCGCAGCTTTATGAGGATTGTCAAGCAAAATCAATTCAAGAATTTGGGTGAACTTCACAAGGAATGGACTGAGGCTGGGGTCAAGGCATCAAGAGCCACCACACACAGACGTGTCAAGGAATTTGGCTACAGTTGTCTTATTCCTCTTGTTAAGCCACTCCTGAACCACAGACAACGTCAGAGGCGTCTTACCTGGGCTAAGAAGAAGAAGAACTGGACTGTTGCCCAGTGGTCCAAAGTTCTCTTTTCAGATGAGAGCAAGTTTTGTATTTCATTTGGAAACCAAGGTCCTAGAGTCTGGAGGAAGGGTGGAGAAGCTCATAGCCCAAGTTGCTTGAAGTCCAGTGTTAAGTTTCCACAGTCTGTGATGATTTGGGGTGCAATGTCATCTGCTGGTGTTGGTCCATTGTGTTTTTTGAAAACCAAAGTCACTGCACCCGTTTACCAAGACATTTTGGAGCACTTCATGCTTCCTTCTGCTGACCAGCTTTTTGAAGATGCTGATTTCATTTTCCAGCAGGATTTGGCACCTGCCCACACTGCCAAAAGCACCAAAAGTTGGTTAAATGACCATGGTGTTGGTGTGCTTGACTGGCCAGCAAACTCACCAGACCTGAACCCCATAGAGAATATATGGGGTATTGTCAAGAGGAAAAAGAGAAACAAGAGACCAAAAAATGCAGATGAGCTGAAGGCCACTGTCAAAGAAACATGGGCTTCCATACCACCTCAGCAGTGCCACAAACTGATCACCTCCATGCCACGCCGAATTGAGGCAGTAATTAAAGCAAAAGGAGCCCCTACCAAGTATTGAGTATAGGAATGCACCGAATGTTCGGCAACCGAAATTGTTTGGCCGAAAATAGCAAAAAAAAAAGTATTTTGGTGTTTGGCCGAATAAGTGAAAAGACCGAATAAATTGTACCGAACAATGACGAGACGCGATCAAATAGAGGCGCGCACTAATGCAGCAAACACGTCAGCAGTGTGGAAGTATTAAAAGGTTCAAAGTCCAAAGCGCGAGGAACATCTGCACTAAAACACTGTTACTGGTCATTTGCTCAGTAACATTTTTTTTTTTAAAGACACGTGACAATGTGATAAGTGTGACAAACATCTTCCCAAATTCATAATGAGAATCATTTAAATATCTGCGTGCTGTTGTCAACAAAAAGAAGCACTAAGATCTTCCTGTGGGTTTCTGCCAAAATAAAGTCTAAGAAAACTCAACATCAACATTCATAAATGTTAGTATTGTAATTTTACTGTTGTTCTGTAAAATAAAATAAAAAAATAAGACAATAATAATGATGATAATAATAATTACCCTACAACAGCTCTATACATTTATAATAACATTCACAATAGTGTTCAAATTGGGATCTGTAATATGTTTTAAAATAATTCTCTTCTGCTCAGCAAGGCTGCATTTATTTGTACAGTAGGGGTGGCATGGTACATGTATTCCGTACCGAACCGTCACGGTACGGGCGTCTCGGTTCGGTGCATGAGGCCTTACGACGAATACAGGCGATTCACCCCCAAACCAGAAGGGGGCGCCCGCAGTAATGCAACGCTGTTTGATAACTGCCAGCAGAATATCAGCGAATGCCAGGAGATGCGCACTTGAAAACAAAGCCCCCAGACAGTGAACGTGCTGATTCTGAACGCATCTCTCATATAGACTGACAAGGGAGTATACTTTAAAGGCTTGCGCACTCAACTGTTTGCGAAATGTGCTCGTGTATCCTACCTCTCTCATTCGGCACAAATCCAAATATTCCATAATATTTCCATATTTGCGATGTAACGTATCTGAATGCTAAACTATTATTTATTATGTAAATGATAGGGTTTGTACTTCAGTCGCGTTCCAATGGTGACACAGAGGCGCGCGCGCTGATGTTTGGCTCACTGTATTTTATTTTGATAAAGTACCAACTGCGCTGTCAATGCTGAAACTGATGTGCGTGTGTGTGCGCGCGCGCTCCGGCGCAATCACTTCAGCTGTTTCCTTATACCAGCAGAATCAACTTTAAACACTTATTGTCTTATTAATAATCACTGTATAAAGGTCTGCTTTTATTTGTGTACACTCACAATGAAAACAAAACAGATTTTATATATATAACATGTAATAATATTTAGTGTTTTCACATCTAGATGGAAAATTTTTTATTTGCACTACTGTCTGTTCAAAATAAATGAAAAGAAACTGAGCATAGTAGAAGGGTTCTGGTCGTCCCAAATGTCTTCCATTTAAGGATTATGGAGGCCACTGTGCTCTTAGGAACCTTAAGTGCAGCAGAATTTTTTTTGTAACCTTGGCCAGATCTGTGCCTTGCCACAATTCTGTCTCTGAGCTCTTCAGGCAGTTCCTTTGACCTCATGATTCTCATTTGCTCTGACATGCACTGTGAGCTGTAAGGTCTTATATAGACAGGTGTGTGGCTTTCCTAATCAAGTCCAATCAGTATAATCAAACACAGCTGGACTCAAATGAAGGTATAGAACCATCTTAAGGATGATCAGAAGAAATGGACAGCACCCGAGTTAAATATATGAGTGTCACAGCAAAGGGTCTGAATACTTAGGACCATGTGATATTTCAGTTTTTCTTTTTTAATAAATCTGCAAAAATGTCAACAATTCTGTGTTTTTCTGTCAATATGGGGTGCTGTGTGTACATTAATGAGAAAAAAAATGAACAAATGATTTTAGCAAATGGCTGCAATATAACAAAGAGTGAAAAATTTAAGGGGGTCTGAATACTTTCCGTACCCACTGTATACAGTAAATGAACATACTTTCCAGAAGGCCAACAATTCACTAAAAATGTTTTTTTCTATTGGTCTTATGAAGTATTCTAACTTGTTGATATAGTGAATTGGTGGGTTTTTGTTACATTTACATTTAGTCATTTTGCAGACGCTTTTATCCAAAGCGACTTACAATTGGGGAATGTGAGCCAAAATCATCACAATTAAAAAAACCAAAGACTTAAACTACTTCAGTCTGTGTGCATTGAATTTATTTAATACACGAGTTTCACAATTCGAGTTGAATTACTGAAATACATGAACTTTTCCACGACATTCTAATTTATTGAGATGCACCTGTAAATGGCTGTTTCTTGACAGTATGCTATAATAGGCCACAGGACACTGGGACTATGTTTGTGGCTGTGACCCAGGATCAGAAAGGAAGGGCAAACCTTTGAATGACACTGTAAGGCTCTCTGGAAACCAGGCCTTTTAAACAGCTTAAGCAGGCTATTAATACCATGAGGGATCTAAAGATTTAGTGGTGGCAAGCAGAAGTACAATGAGCAAAGCCCTGCCACTTCTGCTACAGCTACCTGAAGAAAGCAGGAGAGAAAGGAGGAAAAAAGATCCTTGTATTATTTCAGAAAAAGCTTGTGTTTGCCCCATTATAGCCTTGCTCAAAAAGCCCTATCATAATCTAATGAAAAACAGTGTTTACAATGTACTTGTAACGCCATAATACTGTTATCATTCCAAAAAATAATATATAAACATTTTTAAAATGTTTTATAAACGTACACATATACATATATATATTAGAGGTCGACCGATAGTGGATTTTACCGATACCGATAGCTAGGTTGGACCACACTGGCCGATACCGATTAATCAACCGATAGTTTTCAAAATGGATACTGAAAGAGAACTAGTGCTTTACTATTTAAAAAAAAAAAAAAGCAGCAACAGTACTGAACCATACTTTGTAAATGAACAAAAATATTAATATTATTTACTATATTGATCATTAAAGTTTTCATAATTTGCTAATGTTAAAAGAAGAAACTTTAAAATGTAAAAATATAGCCTATTAGTAGCTAATAGTGAATGTTGAAATGAAAACACTAACAAGGAACAATACTTCTACAGTTTTCATTAATGCTACGAATGGACTTTTATTGTTAAATGTTACTATTTAATTTCAACAGTCATGCTTAAAGATGACCATGTTTAAATATCTACACAAGGCCATAGCATTAAAATTACATACATATGGATATTGTATGTGTACTCACACACTTTATCCGTTTCTATTTTTTAACACTTGATAATTATCTAATCAAAAAAAAAAAAAAAAAAAGTTAGTCGCTCAGCGCTGCGTCTAGGAGAACTCAGAGGTTTCACACACACACACACACACACACCAGACGCTTTGCGTTCAAATCAAGTGGCGGTCTAAAACTATTTATTTAAATCAAACGGACATAAGTTTGCTTCAAGAATGAACAATGTGGTATAAATGAGTTTGAAGTTCGGTGTTTAAAAAAACAGAGCAAGTGGAAAGAGAACGCGCGATCTATTACAGCTCTCTACATGAAGCATACCGACTTTATTAGAGCCACAGAAAGACAAATGTTTTGCTGAAAAATGCACAATACATAATTTATAGCCTAGGGTGAAGTCATTATATACATTCACAACAATTTGGGACAAATATAATGCAATTTAATAGAAAACTATGTGAATGGCGCTCTGTTCCGCGGCAGGCTTTTCTGTCGGCTGTATTTAAATGCGCGTCTGGAGTTTCCCGCTCTGTGCAGCGCGCAGTGTCACGTGTCAAAATAAACAACACGTGCTGTCAGTGATTTCCGCCTCTAGAGACCGCTCTCGTACTGTATAATGCCAGCGGACCCTTCTCAGCCGCAACGGTTGCAAACCGGAAAACTATCGGCATGGATTTTTGCCGATAACCGATAGTTGTGGAAATCAACCGATGAATCGGTCGACCTCTAATATACACACACACACACACACACATATATACATATACATATTATATATATAATGTATATATGTATATATGTGTGTGTGTGTGTGTGTACACAAATATAACATATTAATAATAATAATAATAATAATAATAATAATAATAAGATTATTATTATATTTCCTGGTCAGAAAAATTTGGATTTTTAAAATCAATAAAAATCTCAATTTAAGTACAAAAATTGAATAAAATTATATAAAACAAATCATATGCCAATATTTTGTTCAATAATTAAATTGTTATTTTGTAATTTTTTTATACATTTACAAAAATATATATTTTTTTAACAACAAATACTTTTAAATTAATTATATATAAACAAATATTTTGTACAACACTTTTTATTTTTGTACAATTTACACTATAAAAAGGCTTAAATATTTATATTAAAAATAATCATTGTAAACCAACCTTGTATTGGACATCTAGGCTGAGGACACTGTTTATAGTCTTAGCTTTGTTTTTTGGTAAGCACAGCTCACCCTGTATGAGAAAACCTGCGGTAGACCCCAGGCCTGATGCATCTGTCCACCTACACAGCTGTGCCTCATCAATCAAACAGGAAGTACATCAGCATATGTCTGTTCAGTGGTGTGTGGCAGCATTGTTGAGACACCAGTCCTTCAAATAAAAAAAATGACACCTAATTTTAAAAAGTTATTTCATTATTTAACCCTAAAAAGGCATTTACCTCAAGTACATTTACACATTGTCCATCTTTGACTGGAGAGTTTTTGGAGCGAAGAGCAGGTGAGCTTTTCACTGACCATGACTGTATCACTATCATCACGACACAACACAAGACATCTATTGTTCCAGCCTTGTATCCATTTCAAGAGCCGTCCTAAAATCCTGAAATTCAATAACAAAAAAAAAAAAAAAAAGATCCAGCCAGTCATATAAACATGACACACAGTGCCTTGAAACTTATGGAAAAGCTTTTGAAAAATCAGTTTTTGAAAAACTACACTACACAAGATACAGACTTAAAATGATTACATATAAAAGCAACTACTCTACTGAAAAGAAGGAAACAGTGCTTCCCTGTGAACAGTGCTTGTGAACCCAGCCACCAGCTACACTTTCAGTTCACTTTTAGTTTGACCAAAAAAACATTCTATTCAACGCTTCACCACAAGCTCATAACTATAACACCCACAGATAGTTATGGTAAGACTTTATGTGCATATCTGACAGAGTTCGGTGCAGCTAGTGTTATTCAAAGCCAGTCATTAAATGAGTACTTTTCCTAACATTTGCATATGGTATCTGTAATAATATGACAGCCATCTGCTGCGTCCACAGCTGACAGGAGAGAAGAGCACTGGTCATGATCAGAGCAAACATGACCTTGCTATATCACGAGCTCATCAAAGCACTTTGTATTTGCTTAGATACATCCAATTAAGTCTAATTTCCATCAATGGCACTGCAGAATGTTTTACCTCTGCAGCCCTAAACGTGCTTGGCTCATGTCCTGAAAGGTTCACTGTTAATGTGCTGGATTGTGACTTTTAGGATTATATTTATTTATTTATTTTATTATATACAGTGTATATATTAGAAACAAAAACAAAAAAAGGACAGCACAAAAAAAAAAGGATTAAAACTAATTTCTGAAGGTTAGCCTAGTCAAAAATTTGTAGGAAGTGTACAGGCCCTTGCTTTGAATGACTTTAGCACATAAACATACAGTATACATTATACACATAGATACACACACACACACACAACTAACAAATTATTAACACAAAGAGGCGAAAATACTGTAGCAGGAAGTGAGGGGTTTATATGAATGCATCTCTGGGGGGAACTGACTGTCTTCAGAAAAGTTTAGAGGGTCATTTCTTTTCACCTTACCTCCATATAATGCATATTAACGTAGTATTTAAAAGCGCAGCTCTGCTTTGTTTGCAGCAGTAACCAGAGAAACGTTGCATCGCTGTTGTTCCATCAGCGCCACCTGCTGTCAGTGAGTGAATTTGCACTCTCATGCAGCCCGCTGATTCTGTTTCGTGAAGATGTGCTTTATGTATCATAATTTCACAAAGCGGTCAGACCATTCTGTGTTTGCTTTAAATTATACAATCTAATTTACATCAAAATCTGCTCATACTATATGTAGCATTTTTGTTTGAATCGGGATTAAAATGCAGATTTAAATTTTTAATCTAATTAATTACATGATGTGGTGATTAATTAAATCGCAAATTAAATTCAAATCCAACGAGCCTGGGTTCACCCAATTCATTCAAAACATGGATTAAGAAATGAAATGCAGCTGTGTGTTACTCAGAGACGAACAGTTCTGCTTTATCTTTATATTTTCGTGGGCAAAATTGAGCAAAACAGACAACATTGTTTCTAAAATAACACAATATTAACTTCTTATTTATTGAACTGTTGCATAAGATCAGTATCATATTTGCAGTCATATGATATTGCTTAACTATATGATGTAAATATGAGACAAAAACTCAAACAGCTCGAAATCATATCTTGAATTTTAGGGATATTCTAACTATGTTCTCTAGGCTCCATCACAGAAATAATGACAGGGTTTTTATTTTTAGGTGAAATAGCCCTTTAATAAATTCTGTCAGTCATTTGCTGAATTGTAGGCTAGAAATGTTCTTCAATCTTACATCTGGCAGCTTATGAAATGATCTTCATAAAAACATAAGCATGTGTGAGGATTTTGCCATTTAATTTCATCAGACTGAAGTCATTTCGGATAAGCTCAGGGTGTCAAGCAGAAGAAGAGGGCAGACGAGAGATGTCTAGCTGATAGATGACAAAAGCCTGAAACAGTAGCTGGGTGGAGTACAGCTAAAGGAGAAGGCCCTTTTTTTGTTAGTGTATGAAGAAGCATTAATGGTTAGCTACCACAGTGTCATCAGTGAAGAACAGTGTGAGGAAACTGGGTAAGGAAATACTCTGTGTGGTAACCCAGAAATCATGTTATTCAAAAGTGACTTCCAGTTTGCCGCATTGAATATTTCCCAATAACATCTATAAATTGTAAAAATATGAGAAACGAGGGACTGAAAACTATTTCATAATGATCATCATAAAATTTACATCCAAATATCATAAACACCGAAATTGTCTGGATTTAGTGTCTGTACTAACTTGTAAGCTATTTATAGGCACCAAAACAAAATTGTGTTGTTTATATGCCACAGATGCTTTTATTACAACTTTCTATATAACTTTCTTAAAAGAGAACATAGGCTATATTTCTATATGTTTTATTTGTCCAGTAGTCAATTATCCTGCTAAAAATAATAATTCCAAATATTCTAAAATGTTAAACAAACCTTATAGTACTACATTCTTACATTATACACTTACAGTGGTCAATTGATGCTAACTACTTTATCTAGATTTTTAATTTTTGTTATTATTATTATTATTATTATTATTTCTACTAGTTTATCTAATGTTTTTGCAATTTGCTAGTTAATCATTAATCATGAAACCCACTGACTAGTAAATACTCAGTTTTAGTGTATATCAGTGTAGTTTTGTGCACAACTAAAGATTATTTGGCAATAAAGTTGGATATTTTAATGAGCAAAATCTCATGAAATTAAATGAAATCTCATAAAATAATATAAAACAAAATATAAAATAAAACCTAAAATCTCATAAAATAAAAATCACATACAATAAAAGAAAATATCAAAATATCAAAAAATAAAAGAAATGTGTTTATTAAAGAGTAATATCTCTGGAGTATTCAATATAAGAAGAAAACTTTGATTTTCTACATTCTTAAAAATGGTGCTTAAAAGGTTCTTCACAGCAATGCCACAGAAGAAACATTTAGTCAAAGTTTCTTTAAAGAACCATCTCTTTCTTACCTTTTTATAATCTGAAGAACCTTTTTTCGCCACAAACAACATTTTGTGAAACAGAAAGGTTCTTCATGGAACCATTTAGACAAAAAGGTTCTTCTATGGCATCGTGAAGCACCTTTTTGTTTTAAGAGTAGAGCATTAACCAACATTAAAAGCTACGCATTTGACTCTTCCGTGACGTTTTTGAGGATATAATACACAGGCAATCAACTATCCATCCAGCTAACTAGAGGTGTCTGACTCTCAGCTTTATCCATCAGTCACTATAAAAACACAACACCTGTCCATCAAAGTCAGTCACGCTGAAGCCACAGTAATGGACAATTCCGCTTCCCATCCATCTGGGTTTAATGAAGCTGACAAAAATATACATACAGGCACACATGGATATGCTAAGATACACACAATGAACTCCAGAACAAACGCCAACACACACAGCCATACAGAACAAGCTGACAAAGACCCATCCATCTGCCACATTCACTTATACTCATGAACAACCAGAGTGTCAGAGCGACTGATCCGCTGTTTGGAGTATCACATAGCTGCTTCTATAAATCAAAATAACACTAAGCCTTCAGCAAAACCATTTGGTTATGTGCCATAGTTAATGAATAGACAAAAACAAATGACAAGACTAAACCAAAAGCACCATCTATATAAATAACCGCCAGTTGACTGACACACTCAATATCATACATTGACACAAGGTGTGCTACCAGCTATGAACAAGAGGGGTAAAGAGAGAAGAAGGTCGATTTTCAATTCAGTGACCTTCAGTTAGGTAAATAAATCTATTCCAGGTAATCAGATCATTTCACAAGTTTAATGGATTCATAAAAGATTCATTCTGGAGGTCTGGAGCCCCTGCTGTTAGTGTGTGAGATAAGACACAGACAGAGACAGCACCAGGCCTGCTATAGTCCGTTCAGGGTCATTTATTTTTATTTTTTTTAAGAAATATTTAATTGAAGCAAGGACTAAAATGATCAGAAGTGACTGTGGGAAGAAAAAAAAAAATCAGTTTCCACAAAAAGACTCAGCAGCACAACTGTTTACAATGCTGATAATAAGAAGAAATGTTTCTTGATCGCAAAATCAGAATATCAGAATGATTTCTGAAAGATCATGTGACACTGAAGACTGGAGATTATGATGCTGAAAATTCAGCTTTGCATCACAGGAATGTTATTTTAAATTGTAATAATATTTCACAATTTTTACTGTATTTTTGATTTTTTTAAAAAGCAGCCTTACTAAAAACATCTTTTAAAACAACAATAGGCTACATAAATTGACCATCATACGGACCACATTCATGAATCGCGTTTTTTCTTTTTTTTTTTTTTTGTCATTCTGCAAGCTTAATAACCCTATGCACTTTCATAGAAAAAGAACAGCTAGAACATACAACATGAAGGGAGTAAATGATTAAAGGCATGGTAGCAAAAACAGACAGTTTAATTTTAAGGGTCAGAGAAAGGAGGAAAAATGTCAAACTAAATTACAACTGTTTTTGATACAAGAAGCCATGACTATTGTTCAAAATGGACTTCAGGGGGAAAAAAATTGACACAGAAGTGCAGTATATTTTACCACTCTCTCCAATTCCTCAAGACAAATATGCAGAAAGCTTCAGTTTACTGAGGAGGAGGAGGTTCATGGACAGAAAGAATCACTGATTTGAAGCCAGCCAGTTTTATTGCAATTATGAGGAATATAAACGGCCCTCAAAAATGCGAGGATTCCAAAGAAAAAGAGTTCTACACACAGTATGTGCCTTCACGCACCTCAGTTGGACTTAAATGGTAATACAACAGTGCGGAGCATGTTAAAACATCAACAACGTCACAGAAAGAAATCCCTCAGACTGGGCAAAGACTCCAGATATTAAACAGCCAGAAGCAGCAGTGTCACAGCCTCACAGGCAAATAACCTTTGAAAGCCTCAAACAGCTGGTAATGACAGTTAAGTTACCAGTTGACACACATTTCGAATTCTATTTGCATGCTTGTGTTTTAACTTAGAAATACGATTTCAGAAACAATCGCTGGCTGTGTATATGTGGTCTTTCTGTGTTAAATCAACCATATTTCAGGAACTGCAGACTTCAGGAAAAGGGCATTTTTGGCACTCGGACAGGTCTGTTCTATGCAATCGTTTTGACAAAAGGAAACAAGCTACAATTCTATAGTTTTCTCCCTTTTAAATACAACAAGTATCAGCTGTAGCCGAGGACCTCTGAATCATATATTATGTGATTTGTGGCGATTATATGAAATTGTTATAATTGCTACAGCATCATATTTAAAGCACATACATAATGCATATAAAACAGCCAAATACCAACTGATGAGTAAGTAACTTTGTATGTGTGTGCATATATTTTATCATAAATACATTTTTATGACAGGATCTATCAGCTACACTCACAACATAATCACATTTTAAAGACAAATGGTGCAGGCCTATAATCTGACCTTCAGAAATCAGCAATCATCTCTAAAATTCTGATCCGAGCATCTCTAGCTTATGCATCTTGACTGAGACCTTGGACACAGCTGGGAAGATAGATAATGCACTAAATATACACACCAACTAGTAAAAGAGTGAGACAACATGTCATGCTACAACGTGACAGCCTGTCACAAGAGCAATATACGAGCAGAAGGGGCCCAGCTCAGGTTTCTCCCAGCATGCCTAAGGCTCAGTTTCCACACAGCAGCCCAGAGGACGAGGTTAATTAACATCTGACAGGCTTCACCTTTAAGGAAAGAATCAGTCTCTTTCCAGTGCACAAAGGGTAAAGTCACAGGTCAGTCTTGCTCCTGAAGAGCTCCATTACTATTCATTTTATTTCCAGCTTCTTCAACCACACCTGAACCAGATAATCAAGGTCTTCAAGTTCACCGAAAAAAATGACAGACAGGTGTGTTATACCTAGAAGTAAGTTTCTCTCAACAGGCAAATGCATAACATTTTATTGCATCATCCTCTGTTGCACTACACATAATATAACACTGTAATATAATCTTTGACCATTCTATTTTGCCAAAATTGGGTGAGACATCTTTCATCCGAGTGAAAACACAAATATACAACAGCACCTTAATATAACACCATTTAAAAGTGTTACACAGACAATGTATGCTTATAACAGCTGGGATTCCCATGCGGTCTCCTTGCTTAGTTTCAGAAAAAAAAAAAAAACCCAGGCAAAATGCAAAAGGTTATGCTAAAAGGCTAATGCATTTGAAAATAGTGTTAAGAAAATCAAACATGAGACAAAAGATATCCCTCTACAGTCACACAACAGGAAAATACCATAACAACACTGATCAAGCAGATATCACACAAAAATCCCTTTAAATAAGTGCAAGTTCAGCACATCTTCAACAGAAATCTCTAAAACATTTCCGTATAACACCTCCAGAGAGACATAAATGTGGCCTTACCTCGAAATTTCTTAGGAGGGTTGTTTAGGTCCCCAGATTCTGGTTGCACCACGCAGCGGTCGTCCACAAGACTGCATAGATGAGAGACATGAGTCAGAGAACTTCTCTGGAGGAAGCATACTGAGTATTTCTATTTTTATACAGCTATTTTTCACTTTTTCTGCAGTGATTGTGGGGAAAAGAAACTATTAAAACTAGTTCAAAGTACTATTCGTAGCTGACATCATGATAAAAAGAGATACAATATTTAAAGAAATATGCAACCAAAATTATATTTTTGTAGAGGTCATCTATTGCATACCTATAAACGTTGAACAAATTAAATTTTAAAATCATACACACATTTATAATTTACAAGCTTTCTTAACTGGAAAAAGGACAAAATCTTCAGGGCCTTTAAATGATAAATAATAATTAAATATTTTAAATATTATCTGGTGAAATATATACAATTAAATAAAAATTTATAAAATAATGAATACAAAATCATATTAAGAAATTACCCTGCACATTTTACACTTTTCAATCCCACTCAAAAAAAAAAATTTAATAAATAACTTCACATTCTCAAGGTAAACCAGTCAGGAATATTGTTATTTATTTATTTAATTTTTTTTGTAATCCTTGAATTAAGTTTTTCTTACATGTGAAGTATTACAGTAATGGCGTACAGAAAGAGAAACGATTAGCAAATCAAGAGGCCTTTGTGTTTCCTGAAAGGTTTATCTGCTCAAATGTATGAGCCACTGTTTTATCTTGTCCACTCATTATGAACAAATGTCAATTTATACTGATCAAATCATTCAGTGATAATGTAATGACACCTAAATTTGCCTCTCATTATACTTGCTCTATATACCTCTAAAATCCAGAATGAGTCAAGGGCAGTCTAACTCTTATTTCACAAAGCAGTCAAACACACTTCTTTTTGGTTATGAAAAACTGTGACAAACACATTCTATAACCAAAGTGAGTCAGTTATGGCTGTATGAACAAATCCACAGCTGACATCCAGTATAAGTTCAAGGTATTTTCTTGCTATCATTCAATAACGTTCTCTCAAGTAAAAAAAAAAAAACACAACGACACAGAATAGGGATATAGTGCTGTCAGAAAGCAAAACAACTCTTGTTTGGGTTTGAATGGAGGAGGGAACATGAAAAGGAGATTTTTGGGCCACATATGTGAAAGGATGAAAGATTAGGAATGTCCAAAAATGCCAAACAAGACTGTCTATAATTTATCAGTACTGATGTGGAGTAATAGGGACTGTCTGTGGTAACATCATCTCAATGTTTTAAAGTTAAAATCCAATAAATCTCTGACAGCAACTCTTAAGCAAGCGTCTGGTCATGCCCTTATACTCTATATTATTGGCTGCATTTCAAAACCTACTAAGCTGCAAGCCTGAACTGCAATTTTTGGGAATCATACATGCATTAGAATGTACAAAAAAAACTTGCACAGTTTTGCTGGCCATCAAATGTGCATTTAAATAGATCCAATTTGATCTAAACAGCATTTTCAGGCATCATATAAAGTATTGTTTATGCTCAAACCTACACTATATATTATTTGTCTTATAAATTACTACAGTATTGTAATATTTCTTTAAAATTTAGTAGTTTTTAAAGGGTAAGCATTAAAAGTAAAAAATACAACTTACTGTGCAGTGTGCACTGCATTTCTAGTCGTCGTAGTCACATACATTACCGTTCGGGGTCAGTAAGATTGATTTTTATCGAACATAGTATCATCACTTAATTGACATTAAGTGAAAGAGATTTATAATATTGGAAATTATTTTAAATGATTTCAAATAAATTATGTTTCTTTAAACTTTTAAAGAATAATGAAAAATATTAAGCAGCACAGATGTTTTCAACATTGATAAAAATGAGAAATGTTTTTTAGGCAGCAAATCAGCATATTAGAATAAAATAAATCATGTGACACTGGAGTAATGATGCTGAAAAATTCAGCTTTGCATCACAGGAATAAATTACAATTTAAAATATATTAAAATAGAAAACAGTTATTTCCATTTTTAATAATATTTCAGAATATTATTGCTTTTACTGTATTTTTAATCAAATAAATGCAGCCTTGGTGGGCATAAGAGACTTCTTTCAAAAACATTATAAACATTTGGAATGGTAATGAATAGAAGCTACACAGTACTGCTGATTATCACAGGTATGTTTGAACATCCAAATTGAACCTATTATTTGTTCGTTTACAATTGGTCTACAAAAGCTGTCTATGTAGGCAACTCACTAGGGTTTTAAAGCACAGTTATACAAATGAACCAGCAACAAGTCGGTATATAATTTGCATCCAGTTTTCATCTATTCACCATAAATGCAACCTAGCAAGTGAATTTCACACTCTCCAGTGGATAACGTACAGGTGGCTTTGGTTTTTAGTCCATTTGCACCAGGACTGCCAGTTCTTGTCACACTGGCGTTGTGTCCTTTCTGGTTCCCTGTGCCCAGCTGTAGGCCAGGTGGCTCATTATCCCATCCGTGCTAAGGTCGCACGGTGGCACAGAGACAAGCCCTACACACTACGTACACCAGTGCAGCTAAATATAGCTGTGGCTCATGAGGATGTGCACACAGTAGCAGGGCAGAGAAAGTGATTACAATGCACAACAACTGAACAACGGCGTCTTGACAAATGAGATCAGTCAACGTTCCGTTCTTCAAAGTCAATTGCTTGCTTTTGTTGCCATGGATGGGTGACGTGGGGTAGCCTTGTGTGTGTGTGTGTGTGGTCACATCACGCAGGCTGGCAAAAGGGGCTGATTGCCAGGAGGTGGCAGGGTATGATTAAGCGCAGAAGACAGCACAATCTCATTTCCAGGGGAAGGAC
Source organism: Onychostoma macrolepis (assembly GCF_012432095.1). Lineage (NCBI taxonomy): Eukaryota > Metazoa > Chordata > Actinopteri > Cypriniformes > Cyprinidae > Onychostoma > Onychostoma macrolepis. The sequence goes on along the minus strand of NC_081165.1, from coordinate 11,282,178 downwards.
GTGAGGAGGGCAGCGTTGAGACTTGGCTCCCTTTCCTTCAAGTGCAGGATCAGAATACAGAAACGTAAATGAGACCACACCTACCGTCAACTGTCTGTCATTCTAAATAACATTTTGTCCTGTATTAATATTATTATCTATAATTTATGTAACTGTTGGGTTGCATACAGGTAATTTTTCCAGTGGGGGAAACATAATGCTATATAGAAATATTAAAATGGTGTTACATTTACCAAAATTTTGCAGGTGAAATCAAGTAATTTTAATAAGAGCCTGCATAAACAGTGTTTTGAGCAAGGACAAAAAAGTTATCCATGCAAATGGAGAAGCTGGTTACATGCATTCACTGTGTTGACCAATAGAAAACTGCTTGGTTTGAAAGGGACTTCTGTGTGAGCTGTGTTCCATATAGTACATCGCCAAACTACTGTCACAGGACTTTTTCGGCCTGGAAATTTTTGCTGACATTTCAGTAAAGTGACTGCTCCTAAATTGTGCGTAATTAGCATAGCAAAAAAAAAACATAGATTTAAAGGATTAGTTCACTTCCAGAATAAAATAATTGCATGATCCCAGCTGAGGAATAAGGATCTTATCTAACCACAAATGCTCGTTTTGCACTAGCTCTGCTATGCGCATTACGTATTCATGTTGGAAAGAGTCGTAGGCAGAAGTAGTACTGAGCTCCATTTGATTTTCTCCTCCAACTTCAAAATGGTCCCGACATCGTTGGTTTACCCTTTTTTGTAAATTTTCTTTCACTTTCTTTGCACGTTCGTTTTGTAAACCGGGTTGGTACTTGCGCATTCGTCACACATGACCTTATTCCAATGTGATTACGTAATGTGTGAAGTCGAGCTGGTGCAAGATGAGCATTTGTGGTTAAAAAGTACATAATTTTTTTTAAATGACCGATTGTTTTGCTAGATAAGACCCTTATTTCTCGGCTGGGATCGTGTAAAGCCCTTTGAAGCTGCATTGAAACTGCCATTTGGACCTTCAACCCATTGGTCCTATCTCAGTAGTAGACCCAAAAAAGTCCTATGTCAATAGTTTGGTGATGAACTGTATGAAGTATAGCTCTCACAGTAGTCACTTTTAAACAAAGCAGCTTTCTATTGGTCAACAAAGTGAATGCATGTAACCAACTTCTCCAACAGAGAGTTGGACTTATAACCCGAATGTTGCGGGTTGCAATATGGCTGCCCACTGCTCCAGATGTGTGTTCACGGTGTGTGTGTGTGTTCACTACTGTGTTTGTGCACTTGGATGGGTTAAATGCAGAGCACAATGAGTATGTGTCACCATACTTGGCCACACGTCACTTCACTTTCACTTCACTTGATCCCCATTGAAGTCCACTATATAGAGAAAAATCCTCAAAAACCTTAATTTCTTTTCGACTGAAGAAAGAAAGACATGAACATCTTGGATGACATGGGGGTGAGTAAAATATCAGGAAGTGAACTAATCCTTTAACTTTCAAAGTTGACAAAATTTGACTACATAAAGGTGTGGTCACATTTACCAAAATATCGAGAGCGAAGCTTTTCATTAAAAAAACCTCTGTTATTGGGAGTTTTGTGTAAAGCCCAAAACTTTCCCCATACAAATTTTACTCATGTTCAAGCTGATCGTATTTGTATAATCTATTTTCTAAGTGCACTGATCTTATTGTGAACAAATTAGTTATACATGTGTGTAATTGGTAACATTTTACAATAAGTTTCCATTTGTGAACATCGGTTTTTTGATACTAACTACATTAGTTAACATAACAATATGGCAGAAAAGATCTGTCGCTACTTCTGTTTCATCTCAACTTTTAGGAAGGAGAAAACGCTTCCCATATCCCAATCTGAATTTTAAGAACCACAACAGAGACTTCTGACTTGGACTATGCTCTAGTAATGGCATTCATCATATTCCACTGAAAAAGCATCAGAAATCCACACTGTAATACATACTGCACAAAACATTTCTCAGTTACTTCTCATTTCTAAGTGTTGTACATTTACTTTCTTCTTCCTGTTGTGCTCCTGTATTTTCATCGAGTTCCTCTTATGTACAACGCTGATGTCCACACACTGGGTGATGACATGAGGATGGTTCTCTTACCCTAAAGTGCTGATAAATCCATTGGTGGATCCCTCCGCATACAGGGAGCAGATGTCCCCGATGTGGAGGAAACTGGACATTTTGTCTGACATTTTGCTCCACTTTGCGGTGTGCCTGCAAACAAGATAACATACAGATTAAGGTGCAATAAAATCAGCATAATACCTATATGTCCTTTATTCATCTTATTTAGACATTTTATGTAGGTTACCATCAGATGTGGAGATAGCGAGACAATAATAGCGGGAGGACCATGGGGATGGATTCGAGAAAATGAGAATTTGCCATTTTGAGATGGCCTAGTTTTTGACAGGAATTCAAGGTCCTTCTGCTGTATGGGTGGATAACGAGAAACGCTCTAGAAAATACAGCTGTGCTACATGCTGAAAAGACACTTAATTATTTTGTTGATTCTTTGAAATGTATTGTTTGTACCTTTTTCACTTGGTTCGCCTAAAATAGCTGTTAAATCACAGTATCGTTTAAGGACAAGTAGATGTGACATCTGACCTGTTGAGGGTCTCAACAAGGAGGGTTCAGGGCCAGCATGAGATTTCAATGTCAGTTGTCCTATATCACCACAACCTTTTATGTTTCTTGAACATATGTTTTATGCAATGCAACTTAAATATTTGGTTTTCTATGTATTGTTATTGTTGCTTTCATTGCATAGCGATATTGTTGCTAAATGAAATATTATACATATTAATGATGCACTGATTATAATACTGAAATATGCTATAAGAAATAAAGCATCAATATATATTTCTATTTTCTAGCAGAAATGCTTTAATTTATTATGATTTCATTTATGATATATATAAAATATATTTTTATTCATTTAATTTAACATTTCTTATTTCAGTGCATTACATTTTTACAAAACATTAATCAAAATATAGATAATAAAACTGTAACAAATTTGAAATATACATATTTATTTTGTGGGGGCATTGAAAATATTAGCAATAGGCCTATGTATCACTTTATGTTTAGGCTAATAGATAATTTAGCATAATCATCAGAACAAATGAACAAATAAAGAGCCATATGCACTCAGATCCTTTCATATGCATTCATTCACAGCTAATCCACTGAACACTTCTCTTCTGTGATCGAGTCAATTCTACAATCAGCTGAAGATGAAGCCTACAGTTCAATCAATGACAGACAACACCAGAGAACATCAATAAGGAACAGGCTGCACAGATGCTCAATATATATATATATCAGCGTAGTACAAACAAATAGAGTGTTGACAGTGCTGAAATAATATCTTAACTGACAGTTTATATGCTATTGGAAAAAGAATGGAACTGTTTTCTTTGTCTGATTATAAAGACTAAAGACTAATTATTATTTGAACAGTAAACATGCTCTACCTGTGAAATCTCTATTGATAAACCATATCATGCCCTCATGCTCTGTTAGAAATTCAAATATTGAATAATGCAGATGTTTACTTTATTTTATTACACAGCTTCCTGAGATTCTGATCAGTCATTTATGACATTAAGCGGTCGAAAATTACTGTTCCACAAGGCAACACTGAAACCTGTTTTTTATGTTCATGATCAGTTCTTCTGCATCTCTACAAGAAATAAAATAATACTCTGATCAATATTTAATATCTATTTGTTTATTTACTTGATAAGATGAAATAAGCTATAAAAACCCTGTTGGAGTGCATTTTGTGATAATGACTGCCTGACTGTACATTATCCCTTACTTAGAGCCCGAAATAAAGTTGACAGTCTGCAATGACATCTGTGCAGGAACAATAATAATGCATTACAGGCCCACTATAACAATAATTGCCTAAATGAACTGCAAATCACAGGAAAACATGAAACAATTCTCCATATACCCCAAACTGACAAACCACAATCTCACAATAAATCAGTTTATATTGTCAAATAGAACATATTTATAGCAGACTAGTAAACACGTTGAATAATTGTGTGATGGACAGCTAATCAAAATTAACCCATTCTCAAGTTAATACAAGAATGCTTGCTCGACGAAACGCAGTGCACTGGCCAAATTGATTTGTTGCAGCTGTTTCTGCCATACATAGCCCTTGGGAAGATGTAATTTTCCTGTCAAATGTGAAGCATGGGATTTGGGAATCTTGAAAATCTTTTAAAACTTTATACAAGCTCCACATTAAAAAGTTAAACAGTACGCGGCCTGTTAAATCAAACAGTGAACGTGTAGCTGGAATGACAGATGTATGTGGGCTGTCCCTGAAACACTGAATCGCTATTTTTTACTGTGTGGGGTTTTAAATGTGAAGGCCGAACTTATCAAACTATAGTTTATACGTGTGGAAAAAAAAATATTTCTACACAGACATATACAACCGAGACATCAACCTTGACGCTGAGATCAAACCTAAAAGCTTAATTCGACAGGTGATAATAAACAGCCAATCAGAATTCACCAGCCTCGAACTGAGCAGTGCATTTTGTTTTTGTTTTTGTTTTTGACCAAACAAACCGCATTATTCCATAAACTCCAGTCCAGAAACACACTATGAACACTAATACTCTAAACCCGACGGCAGAATAATGCCTGTATCCACTATCTCGAGGATGTGTGCGGTCCACCTGCCTCCTCCAGCAGCACTTGAACACTGCTACATGAAAACATTCTAAAAATGTTACAATATTACCGCGACAACCTCAATCCGCGCATCGAACGCCTTCATTGATACACTAACACGCTGTCAAACTTCCGTTCTGCTCTCACTGATGGATGCATCAGTTATACATCCACTGCCTGACGCTGATGTCTCTTCTCGCAGTACAGTAACAGCAAGAGTTCAGCCGAACTTTACCTTCTTCAGAAGGAGACCGTGTCGGGAATAAAACACTCGCGGTGTGGTCAGCGGCACAACTGCTCCGGCCGGGATTTCTCGTTTAATTCCATGATATGCGAAAGTCCCCAATTGAAAATCGCGGCGTCTACTTGCCAGTCGGATTTTGTCCGCACTTGTCCGCTTTCTCACCACCTCCACATGAGCCCCGAAGCTCCGCCCCCTAACTGAACGCGCATCAGGAGTGAGAGATGATGGGTAATGCAGTTCTGAAGTTCCAAACAAACAAACATAGATAGATAGGTAGCTAGATAGATAGATAGATAGATAGATATATAGATAGATAAAGAGACACCTACAATCATAGATTATGACTACAGTATGTCAAAAACAGGCAGGCATATGTTCTTTCTTTTTCTATAGGCTGACAGTGAATGGGGGAGGAGCTTATGAGGTCACTGACTGTCAAAAACAGAAGGAGCTGTTTCTTGGGGTCAAGTGAAGTGTGTATTTTATTTAGTCCTGTCAAGCGATTAATTGCGATTAATCGCATCCAAAATAAAAGTTTTTGTTTACAAAATATATGTGTATATTTATTATGTATATATATTTATTATGTATATATTGTGAAAATATTTACATGCATATATTTTTTTTATGTAATTTATATTATACATAAATATGTTTAATATATAAACATAACATATTCTTCCTAAATATATATGTGCATGTGTGTGTATTTATATATACACATTATAAATATACACAGTACACACACATATATATTATGTTAACAAAAACTTTTATTTTGGATGCAGTTAATCGCGATTAATCGTTTGACAGCAATCATTTTATTAAATAATATTAACAGGAGTGTATAATTCTTAATTACTGCATTTGCATTGTATTCATTATTCTATGTAATTGCATGCTCACTGAGTTTAGAAAGTCCATAAAAATGCACCCTATTTTTAGATGGTGTTCTTAGAAACCTGATACTTGATTGAGTGATGGCAAATAGCATCAGATGCTTACTTACCCTTAGAAATCCAGCAAAACAGGTTTGCATCAGGCTAAACTGGTGGCGTGATGGACTACTTCCATGTGATTCTACTTCTGTCCTTCAATTCTGGTTTTCACTTTTTAAAAGTCTGACCCACAAATCAAGTTGGTGATCTACTTTTTTTCTTTTTTTGCATTTGGCCTACTAAAAACATTCCTCATGTTCATCAGTTGAACTGGAACACATTTTTGATGTGCTTTGGCACTGGCTTTTATCGGTGTTCCCTTGATAGAGGCTTTAAATATGCTTTGGGTTGTTTATGAAATACCAAACTCACATGCGAATGCAAACAGGTTGCTAGGTGAGAAGATCAGCGCAGTGGGTTTTAATTGTATTGGATTATTTTTTAATGGGGTGTATTAATACCGATGGGTCAAGTGTGCATTAAAGAAGCGGTTGGGTTGTTATAGGTATCAGTATTGGTTAGTGTTTTTTTGTTAGTTTTTTTTTTTTTATATTTGATATTTAATTGGTATATATATATATATATATATATATAGTTTGGGATCGGTAAGATTTTTAATGTTTTTTAAATAAGTCTCTTATGCTTATCAAGGCTGCATTTATTTGTTCAAAAATACAGAAAAAACAATAATATTGTGAAATATTATTGCAATTTGTAGTATTGGTTTCCTATTTTAATATTCTTTAAAATATAAATGATTTCTTTAATGAATTAATTGCAGCACTGAATTTTCATCAGCCATTACTCCAGTCTTCAGTGTCACATGATCCTTCAGAAATCATTCTAATATGCTAATTTCTTATCAGTGTTGAAACTGTTGTTCTGCTTCTTTCTTTTATAGAATCTTTTTATAGAAATCTTTTTTTAAGTATATTAAATTAGAAACTTATTTGAAATTGCAATAATATTTTACAAAAAAAAAAAAAAATTCTGTAGTTTTGATCAAATAAATACAGCCTTGATGAGCATATACGAAATGTATTTAAAAACATTAAAAATCTGATCCCAAACATTTGAACGGCAGTGTATGTAATACAGCTTATTAGAATGATTTCTGAAGGATCATGTGAGTAATTCCTTCTGAAAATTCAACTTTGAAATCACAGGAATAAATTTCATATTAAAATATATTACAATAGAAAATTTTTTTAATAAATGCAGCCTTGGTGCACGAGAGACTTATTTAAAAATCTAACCAACCCCAAACCTTTGAACAGTAGTATATGATCTGATTTCTAAAACCTATGGCCAGTTACAAAACACTCTTTCCCAGAGCAGCATCCCAAAAATTGCCTTCCTGCTTCCCCAGCACAGCTATCACTCACATGAAGGTAGATCACCTAGCAACCTGTGCGCTCACAACCTGAGAATGATGTCTCTGCCCGACACACAGACAGACACAATAGAGGCTCTTGTGCTTGTCATTCATCATGTGCTGTATTCTGAACAGCAGGATGAGTAAGAGGGGCCATGAGTGTGGGTGGACTCGGGTCACTATTATCATACAAAGTTGTGCATCTTGCATTGGGCTCTCACCTTATTCTCCACCTTTGTGCGTTTGTGTGGAGTGGAAGAGAGCATCGAGTAAGCCTTTGAGATGGAAATATCTGCAGCTACAGCTGCTCAAACCGAAAGTGGCTATACAGCCTGTTCCTTTGATCTGCTGATGGATGCAACAGTTAGCCCACGAGAAACACTGCAGACAGCTATAAGATGTGTCAAATGTCATTATGGAACAGTTGTTAGTGTTTGGACCACAAACAGAACTGGAGAAATTATAAGTGATGTGTTTAAAGGAATAGTTCACCCAAAAATTAAAAATTGCTGAAAATTTACTCACCCTCTGGCCATCTAAAATGACTTTGAAGATTTGGAGAAATTTAGCATCGCATCACTTGCTCACCAAAAGATCCACTTTAGTGAATGGGTGCCGTCAGAATGAGAGTCCAAACAGATGATAAAAACATCACAATAATCCAGAAGTAATCCACACCACTCCAGGCAAACACATCTATCATTAAGGCATATTAACCTTCACTTCTGACCAAAATACTTGTCCATAATCCATAATAATGAAAATGTCCATCCCCTGTGGTTCTTTCACGTCAAAATCCACCAACATATTTGTTCAGACTGTTTTCGCTTGTAAATAGTGTTTGATCTGCGCATATGTCTTTCCTGATTCAGAAGCAATGGTTTAAAGTTAAAATGTCTCAATGATTGAGTTGCTTCTAACAAACACATAGCTTTTCACTTCACAAGACATTAACTGATGGACTGGAGTCGAGTTGATAATCACAATAATCACATAATGAACTCTCTGGACTCTGACGGCACCCATTCACAGCTGAGAATCCATTTTGTTCTGTGTCAACAAAACTGAGGGGTGTGTAAATTGAGTGCTGTCTGCAAGGCAATAATAAAATTAGCCAACCAGTGAGATTCAAACAGCCATTGTTTGTCAAGTTTGAAAGGTCTTACAGGTTCAGAACCACATGAGGGTGAGTAATTAATAACAGAATTTTCATTTTTGGCTGAACTATCTTATTAAGGCTAATACAAACATTGAGGCTGTCTTTTAAACTGACCCTACTGACTCTCATACACTACATGAATTATAAGAAAATCAGATTGTTATACAGTTTAAGTCTGTTTCTTTTGCAGACATGATGGATAGCTCATAATATGTAAACCTCATTATAAGGTTTCTTAGTCTGGATCAACCTGGAATGGCATTCACAACCCAATTCACTCACAAAATGTGTCGCACTTTCAAATGACACAGGACATTCAATGAGGAAAAATAAAGGGAGATGAGATTATTTTCCACTGAGAAATGATTGGATGGTGAAAAGTAGACAAATACATTTTTTTATATTTAGTTTGGGACAATGAATGAATCATTCACAAAAAATAAAGAATCAAGGGTCAGTTTTGATTCTGATTTTCTGAATTGGGGTCTCGACACGGTCTCAGTCAACACCACATGTTTCCATACTAAAGGTTGACAGTTACCTTAACTACAAGTCGACACAGTTACCATTAAAGAGAATTATACTCCTCTGAATAGCCACTGTTCAGTGTTTGAACTGAATCCAGCTGATTTAAATGGACAGCTTAGTTTGCATTTGGGCCCTGAGGGTCTCGCCTGAGTCTCGGAGCATCTCCAATAAAGAGAAAAAGAGTATAAATAAATTCACTGCGGTTCAATATTTGGGGTCAGTAAGTTTTTTTTGTTTTTTATTCAGCAAGGACAGTAAGTACCTTTATAGAGTTAAATAAAGCTTATTTTTTTTAAAAACCATTATCTCATAAAAAATGAAAAATAATCACAAGAATATTAAGCAGCACAACTGTTTTCAACATTAATAATGAGAAATGTTTCTTAAGCATCAAATCAGCATATTAGAATGATTTCAGAATGATCACGTGACACTGAAGACTAAAGTAACGATGCTGAAAATTCAGCTTTGCATCACAGGAATAAATTATGATTTAAAATATATCCAAATAGAAATCAGTTATTTGACATTATAATAATATTTCACAACATTACTGCATTTTTCTGTATTTTTGATCAAATAAATGCATCCTGGGTGAGCATAAGAGACTTCTTTCCAAAAAATATATTAAAAATCTTATTTAACCCCATACTGTTAAACAGTAGTGTAAGTGTAACAGCAGGTGGATTGTGACATGGTTACGTCTGAAACCAAAAACCCTATTTTGTGATATGATACGAACCACCTCTAATCTGATTATAATTTAAACCAGTTGTATCACAACATAATCTGCATATAATGATGTGACACAACCACACAGATGACAGATGCAAATGAACCAGAGTTATGTGTCCCGTTCCACCCTACAGGACAAAGTTCTTCATCACTAAAAATAAAAGACAATTATACCGTGATAATGGCTCTGGTTTTCCCAGAGGAAATGGTCTTATTAAGCCAGCTACAGCATTACTCTAACTGGGTCTTGTAGCTTATTGCTCTGCGAGCCATGAATTGTCATTAATAAGCCATTATTTAGTTTAGAATCATGCATATTCCACAGTTTATCATTTCACATGCTAAAAAAAGCAGAAACATATGCTTGACAAACAATATGCTCCAAGAGATGTGCATCACTTTATCATAATCTAAAATCTGCACACTCTAGTATGTGGTAACTATGGAAATGAATCATTTGTACTCATCTGAGATATGATATCTGAGGATGCAGCACAAACAGACTCTCCAGAGAGAGAGAGAGAGAGAGATCCAGTGGAAGGCTTTTGAAATAAAAAAGGAATCACTGTTAATATATTCGCTCAATTTCCCCTCATCGAAGCAGGCCTGTGATCTTGCTGTGAGCTGTTACACAACACAAACAGCTGAGTTTAACGTCACTTTCTTTCTCCATTGCGGATGACAGAAACTGAGTTGAGTTGTTGAGTAATAAAGGCCGATTAGCAGGTTTGAGCTTTCGAAAGCTTCATTAAGTTACTATTAAGCACTGTGCAATTTGACTGTCACTAATGGCAACGTGGAGGACAGGTGTGACGGATGAGAGGAAACTAGGCTCAGTGTGTTTCTGCAAACGAAGAATTAGAGAATGTTAAACAGTGGAGGACAAGCAAAGACAGCAGAGATTGGTTAGCTTTTAACACAAAAATATGGGCACTTGATGACTGGAATGTGCTGCATGATCTTACCTCAGGATAGAAGGAAGGGATGACTTTTTAAATAAAGACCTTATATATCTTAAAGGGATAGTTCACCCAAAAATGAAATTCTGTCATCATTTACTCACCCTCGAGTAGTTCCAAACCTGTATGAATGTCTTTGTTCTGCTGAACACAATGGAAGATATTCTGAAGAATGTGGGAAACAGAGCAGTTCCAAAACAGCCTGGTTACAAACTTTCTCCAAAATATCTTCCTTTGTGTTCAGCAGAACAAAGGAATTCATACAGGTTTGGAACTACTTAAGGGTGAGTAAATGATGACAGAATTAAAATTTGTGGGTGAACTATCCCTTTAAGGAATTTCCAGCAGGTTATCTCTATGGTGTCTATGTTATGTATATGGCTTATACTTATGACCTAAAAGTCACATCGTTATCTGGGCCACAGGAATATTTTTTTTCTCATGTTGCAGTGAAATTCTCCTGACAATGTTCTATATATAAATATAAGGCAACATGGTTTTAAACTCGGCTGCACTGAACACCAGCAGCATGGACATTAACCAAGTCTTGAGGGACACACTTGTTTAATAAAACACTGCCCTACTTTCTCCTGAGGATCTCAAGCCAGAGGAAAAAAGGCCAGTCAACAAACAGAAATGCATCTTTTTTGGGATCACAAGTTTACTACCCTTTTTTATTTTATTTTTTTGGTTACCCATTCCATACCACATTATATAAATGTATATATATACATGTACATATATATACGTATATGTAAGCATTTTTTTTTAATTATCAAAACTTAAAAATTTATGTTAATCAATCAATAATCATCATTATTATTACATTAATATTTTTATTATTTATGAAATATATTATTTAATGTACATTTTATCAAATTTACATTTTATTTACATTGTATATGTTTTTGTATTTGAAACATTATCAATAGTGCTCATTGATTAATATGAATAAAATAACGAATAATGATTGTTGTTGACGTTATTAAATTAAAATTATTACATTTAAAATCATCAACTCTTTAAAATTATCTAATATTATATTATATATAATTATCTTATATTATTTTAATATCATAATAATAATAACAATAATAAAATATATCAAATAATAATAATAATAATAAATGTATATAATACAAGATAATATTAAGCTAATAATAATGCCAAAAATTTAAATATATTAATATGTAAACTTTAATACTGATAAATATTTTATCAAAATTAATTATTGTATTTTCAAACATTAGGAGTATTGCTTCATGTTAACTGATTAATAATCAAATGACAAATAATGATTGTTATTGTTACTAAATTATTTCAAATCTGAATCTTTACTTATAAATTATAAATCTGAATACGTTAAAATGACATGTAATATAATAATAATAATTTTTAAATTTTTAAAATAAAAATATAAATATTAAATTAAATATTAATAAACAAATAATAATAAACAATAACAAACAAATCAAATAACAAACTTTTATTAGATTTATATATTTTTTGTTTTGTTTTGGGTCCAAATGCCCCCTCCCCAAATTCTTTATTTAAACCTATTAATAACAAACAGAAGAGACGAGCACAAGGCACAAAGTCAGAGGTGTCAGGAAGTGTCCCTCTCAGTGGTGCAGAGCTTGCCATCAGTGCCGCTCAATTTCTCTCTGTCTGAGGATGAAAACGTGACCCCACCATGAAAAGACTGCAATGAGACCTTGACATGCCCCTCTTTGTTAGTCAAACTCTAAGTATACACCTCAAGAGGCAGAGCTTACACTTGCTAACTGAGCAGAGAATTACTGATTTCACTCTTCAACAATCGTTGCTAAACACTCCAGCCTACACGCGCCGTCCAGTCGATATCACACATCCCGTTACCATAGAGACCCAGGGAATGTGCTCACTCACCAAACCCAGTGAGTCATGAGACAAAAACAGGATTCGGAGAGTTTGCCACAATCCTCACATTATCAGCCCATCCAAGTGCAAGGAAAAACAATCACTACACAACGAGCAGAAGCACCAGACACACTGAAGAACCTCACCAGACACCACTTCAACATTGCATTTTCAGAACATCTTGAACATTGGCTTACATCCTTGAAAAACCAATTTGCAGATTTAGGTCATCATCAGAAACTTAAATATTAAAATAATTTGCGCAGATAGATAGATAGATAGATAGATAGATAGATAGATAGATAGATAGATAGATAGATAGATGATAAGATAGATTTTGGCATTGTCAATAAGAATAGGTATTTTATTATACAAATTATTACCAAAAAAGGGTTATTTAGGTCCCTGTCTCAGCATATAACATCCTAAACATGTGCTATAATAAATTATTATAGATTATTGTAATTTATTATATTAAGACAATTATTTAGCATGATAAGTAACAACATATTCATGGGGGGAAAAAATGTCTGTTGACCGAGATTTCCATAAGAAACAGGAAGTTCAGTCCAATGGATGTAACCAAACTTGATGTGTAAAATGTCACTGATAAAGGAAGAATATCTGCTCCTACCCAGCATGCCTTGTGCTTTGCTCTGGTTTCTGGTCTCTGTGCTAATTAACCCAGATGTGGATATTAATATTGCGATGGAGATGAAAGCGGGGCTGGAGTGGAAATGGGGCAGATGAAGAGGAGAGGGGGCAGGTTTCAGGGTGGCGTCAGAGTGAAATGGGTCACTCCCACCCGTGTGTGACAGGAGACTAAGAGCCGTTACTATATTAAAACACCCATGGGCCCTTTTTAATTGCTCATTACCCACTAGGATATGGTGAGAAACCCAGACTGCTCTTAAAGGAGACATTTACACTCAAACGACAAGATGCTGCTGTTGTATGTTTTGAAAGAACTGCTCAAGTTTGTTTAACACTTCATAATAACCTGCAATATGTTAACACTGTAGCAGTTTGACTCTAGTGTTGGAGTGCGAAGCACAGAATTCAGTCTGATAATAAATAAGGTTTATCATCTTATTATCAACCCTACACTGGATTCTCAAATATTACTATGTGAACCAGGTTTGACCATTTGGAAAAATAAGTATACAGATAACAATAAACAACGTAGAGTTTACATACATGCTTGTTTATGGTTTTGCTTTCTTTCATCAATCAATTAATCGACAAGATAAACCTGAGAAACAGTAAAAAAATAAATACCTTCACATGAAGGAAAACATATGTATATTATCAATGAACAGTGTTATTTCAGTATTAAACGTTATTTATTAATATTTTATATAATTAGCCTTTATTCAGTTTTTTAGGTTTCATTTTAAATTGTTTTAAGTAGTTTTGTTTGGATTGTTATTCACTTTTGTTTGTTTTTAAATCCATCTATCTAGCTTTCATTTATTTTAGCTTTAATTTAGAACTTAATTTGATGTATTTTGGTAAGTTGCCATTTTTCATTTCAAATTTAAGTTTAATTTTTTTCCATCTACTATTTGTATTTTATTAAATTTCAGTTTGATTTTAATTTGTGTTTTTTTTTTGTTTTATTTTTAGATAACATTAAAAACACTGACACTAATTTTTACAGCATTTATGAATCTAGGTTAACGTTCATAAACATATTCATGTATGTTAATAAATAAATGTTAATTCATACTTGAAATGTTAAAATATATATTTACCATGAACCTAGATTCATAAATTCTATAAAAAATATTTTTTCTTTTTTTCCCCCCCATTTATACATTGTGCTTTAAGCTAATGTAAACAAATTAAACCTTAATAAAAATTGTCAAAGAATTTGTCATAAAGGTTTATTGCTAAATTTACACCCAAGCATGTTGTAATAAAAACGTATAAAATATATAATATAACATAATATATTGCATGTATTAATCAAAACTGAAAACTTTTTCCCCCCAAAAAATAAATAATAATAAATAAGTATTTCTCCTGGAGGGTCAGACGTTAAAATCTGTTAAATCAGTCATGATATTTGAATATAAATAAACTTTTGAACATTAAATGAACAGTTCTACAAAACATTTCTAATCCCAACTCATTAGGATACATTAAATACTTTATTCAATGTAGAACTGACATATCTAATGGTAAAAATCCTGGGCAGTTTGAAGCCCCACAGTGACAGACTTTTCTCAGTGGTATTTTATCAACATCAGGCCCTGCGTGTATCCCAGTTGGTGCTTCATCCCATTTCAGTGCGTTTGTGTTCCCATTTTGTCCACCTGCATAGTCAAAAGTCAGTTCTTCGTACATTTCTATATCACGATTTGCAAACAGAGCGAGTCTGGGCAGCAGTGAGTGCACCCGGACGGGCACCATGAGCAGGTTGGGCTGGCAGGAGTGGTTGATGAACCTCCCCACATTGCCTACGGTCACGGGGTCCACGAACGTCTGGGTGACCCTGTCCCCTCCACTGTGTTCCTGCACAGCAATGATGTAGTTCATATCTAGGGGAGTCTGGGAGAGCTGGCGGCGACGGGCCTCGGGAGACCCGATTACTTCCCCGGCGTACTCGCATACGAATCGGCCACAAGAGAGGCGCTCCAGAGCCTCCACCCCCAAACCCCTGTCCTTGGTGCTGAAAACACCCAGACGAACCTCCACCCCCTTTTGAACGACACGGTTCTGGCAGGACTCGCTGCATACGCATAAGGCATTGCACTCGAATACAGGCCTGCTGTAGCCGCCGACCTCTCGCTGTTGGTTCAGACGTCCCACGCTGTCATACATTTGGCCGAACCTCAGGCAGGGGCAGCTGTCGGGCAGGCAGGACCGGGCACGACACGAGCAGCCCGGGAGGGTCACCGCACTAGGATCAAGGTCACAGCCTGGTCCTTGTACATTATCTGGCACATACTAAAGAAGTGATTATAATTAAGACTTACTGTAAATTGGAAAAAACAGTCTGAAAGTACAGTCAAACCAAAAAGTATTAAGACACCAGATATAATTTTTGATATCTTTTTACTAGTGGGTGCAGGACACTATAGTTCATTTATGCAAGTGAGGATAGCAAAATAAAGTGAACTGTGACATATGTGACCCTGGACCACAAAACCAGTCATAAGGGTTAATTTTTTTGAAATTGAGATTTGTACATCAACTGAAAGCTGAATGTATAAGCGGTAGGAAATTTATAAAATATCTTCATGGAACATAATCTTTACTTAATAACCTAATAGTTTTTGGTATAAAAGAAAAATCGACAATTTTGACCCATACAATGCATTGTTGGCTATTGCTACAAATATACCGTGCTACTTATGACTGGTTTTGTGGTACAGGGTCACATATTATACCCAAAAATTCTTCATACAGTGGACTACCAGTAAAATTAATAAAAATTTAGGAGCAAAAATTATTCAGACACTTTGACCTGACCTTGTTTTGCTTAAATGTTTTTCTTTAATTGCTAATGCGAACTTTTTACATCACAGACTGAACTAAATTAAGCATCGCTTGGTAATTGGTTGACCTAAATTGGTATTATCTAATTGTGTACTTAAATTTAACAGATGATAGCTATCCAACCTAATTCATTACATACCTTTCTATCAAAGTTATCTGACATTATCAAGATGAATTTGTTCTGACACAGTTTAAATTTGAGTTCTTGTAATATTTTATCACCTTATTATAAACTATATGAATAAACTGTGATAATGTGAGAAATGTTGAAGGTGTCTGATTAAATTTTGGTTTGACTGTATATGAAAGTGCTGCCATCTAGTGGTGCTGTGGGTATTCATGCTATGTAAATCTATCTATCGTGATTAAAATAAACTTGAGGGATGTTGAAAACACTATTAGCCTGCAAAATGTTGAAAATGCCAATATATCTATAAAGCCTTTAATGTAAGGCGAGTGAAATGCCATGTTATTACCTGAAAGTTGGGAAAAGCCTCTTTGGGAACGCTGTTCTCAATCAAAATAGGAACATTCTCGAGTCCGCCGCTCAGATCTCGGCTGTAGGATCGCATCGTGTCTTTTTTATACGTTTCTGTCTGATTCGGATGTGAAAGAGGACATTATTAACTTGGGGTTTGTTATGAATATCGATGTATTCATGTAAGAAATGCGAACGGAAGCGGAAATGCTTCAACGCCCAAAGTCGATGCAAAATTAAAGTCCAGTCACCCTGTAGAATTTGTATTATGTTACATAGACCTGTTTAGGATGCTATTTGTTATATAAATCTTCACGTTTATGCTGATGTTATTTATGAATTGAAAAAATTGAGTTTTAAAGTAACAAAAAAGTTTATGTACAAGCTACAATGCTGAGTCTCACTGAATTATTTTGTTACCGAGTGTAGTTGTAACCCATACTTCAAAAAGGTTTATTCTGCTTTCAGCAACTGTTGGCATATGTGGGATTAAAACATACCGGTTTTATTTTAATATTTGTTATTTATTAGAATTATAGAAACGTTCACATAACGACATGAGACTTCTTGTAACAAACCGTGATCATATTAATTAATTTATCTCTGAAAACAAGTTTCAGTTTTGTGAAGTCTTTAAAAATCAATGCAACAGAAACATTACCGATTAAAAACAGGCTAAAAAAAAAGCATATTATATCATCTGTCCATAAGTCAATATTCTCTGATTGTCAAAGGCACTCATTTAACCACAAACATGACCGTTGAAATGGTTTAGTTTTTTTATTTAATGTTTAACCACAAAAACATCTTAACAGACACTAAGACATAAAATTGTGTAAATACAGAAAACGAAACACTTTAAAAACAGTCTGATTGGCACTTTAGTGCTTTCCATCCACCTCTGACTGGCATTTTTCTATGCAGATGTTTGTTGCATGATAAATGTACAGCAGGCAGCAATGCATTTCAAACACAAATTTTTGTAATTTAACAAGAGGACAGACTTGTAAAACAAAGGAGGGCAAATCAAAACTCAAATGATTATTAGCTATTAATTTAAAAAAAAAAAAAAAACAAGGCATAATGTCTGTTTATCCATGGTATTTTCAGTCTATATTTGCATGACCGTTAATATATTGCATGGAGAGTTCAACAGTTGTTTAATAGCAGATCAGAACCAAATGATATACGACACTGGCCTGTTTGCATGAGCAAGCACCACAGAGACAGTAACAGGTTGCCTGACAGATCAAAAAAATAAAGGACCAGATACAGTATAACCTCAGCCATAATCAGGCATGAATGAGGCAAACACATATCTGCTTATAGCAAAGACATCATCACAATGGTCCCATACAGAAATTAACTGATCTACCACAGCCAACCAATAGAAATTTTGTTTGAATAATTAAAGTAAATGAAAAATACAGGAGGTGAGTGTTCGTAGCCATCATCTTGACTTTGGCATCGACCCAGGACGATGTCTAAGTCAAGGTTTCCCCTTTTGTGACCTTGAGAGACAAAACAGAAAATTAAAACAAGAAGGTCATGTAAAGCTTCTTCCCTCAGGCCATCTACCTCACAAACAGTTAAATGTTCTCCCCACTATGCAATACCCAACTATCCATACTTATATTTATTATACATATCTTACATCTATCCAAATTCCATTGGATAATTTGTATATAGCACATCTGTACATACAATAAATATATTGTCTATTGTTTTTTTGGTCTATTGTGTATTGTATTCACATCTTTATTTGTTTATTTTATTATTTGTGTCTTGTCACTTGTCATCCTGTCTGTGCACTGGAAGCTTCTGTCACCAAGGCAAATTCCTTGTGTGTGTAAGCACACTTGGCAATAAAGCTCTTTTTATTGACTTAAAACATACTCTGGCTTCAATGTACTCAATCCTCCTCTCCAAAGCAGTAAGCTTCTCATTCAAAGTGGCTAAACGGGACCTGCAGGACATATCTGATGGCGAAACCAGAAACATTTCTTATTAGAACACATACAAGAAAAGTCATACATTTCATGAGACACAAAATCTAAAAAAAAAAGAGCAATAAGCAAAATAATATAAAAAAATAATAATAATAATAATAAATAGGCAAAAAATATGTTATTAATAACTATGAATAAGAATAATGTTATATACCATCTATAAAATATATAATAAATAACATTTTAATATTTAAATTATAAATTAAATTATAAATAAGTCATAAATAAATATTTATCAAATATAAACCATAATAGTTATAAATAAATGACCTTTTCGTTACATTATTGATATTACAGATATACTGTAACGTTACTAGCACTGAAATTGGGGCTGCTTTATCAAAACAAACTACATTAGTTAGTCTTTACATTAGTGCACCCTGTTAGGCCCTTTGACCATAAGAAAATATGTATATAGCTATTGAAATATGTACATTTCGGTATACTAGCAAATTCGGTATTAATCATCAAAGTGTAAATCTGAAACATGAACGACAAGACCAGCATTAGCCCAGCCCAACCCAACCTAACGCCCTGCATGTTTTTCCTGGTCACTGCACTGCCTGTATGCCTAATAAACTACTTCTTTAACACATATACTCACTTATTATACAATTACTTGGTTCTAAACAACATTTAAAAAAAACAAAACAACTGATACAACCCACATATGTTCCACATATTACGCAGTCAAATGACACACTGCTCTCGATTAGCATGCTAGCGTGAAGAAATGGCGTAATAAATTATGTAAAATAAACGACAAGCCGCAGCTTCTCCACCTCACCGAAGGAATTGAGGAAATCGGCTATTTTCTTAATGCTGCTGGTGATCACTTCGATATATTCACGGTTCGCCCAGTCTTGATGAATTTCCCTTTGCACGGGATCCTCCTGTCCAGCCATCGTGAGCTAGTTAGCTTTAGCATTAGCCGCTGACTGAGAGAGAAGGAGCAGCGCCCCTGATGGACAAACACACCGTTCATTGAAAGGAGGGATAATTTGAAATTAAACACAAATATGTGATTTGAAAATGTATTTAAATAAGTCAAAAGTGAGTAAATACATTATTGAAATTTAAAATAAAAATACATGTTTTACGGCTTGACTGAAATCTCCCTGAAAAATATTTAATTTGCTATCGCTTGCATTTCGTATTGTTTGATATTCTTAACACTTTAGAATGCAGCCAGTGCGTACGAACGTAATAAACGGAAAAAATACACAAACAGAAAAATAATAACATTCTGATGCACGTTATTAACAGACATTAAACTCCTTGCGCGCGACCGAAACATATCTGGAGATTCATAACGGAGCAGCCTTCAATCAAAGTAGGCTATAATTATGTATATGCCTTTATCTATATTAACATTTTTGACTATTGTTCATTTCTAACGGTGTACTGGTTTGTGACTGTTCTTAGCATTGAAACTATTATTATTAACTTACCCGTTCTGGCTTACTTTCACATCCACTTTTGTTTTTGTTTTTTACTAAAGAGGTCACAAAAATGTGCGAGACTTCCGGTGTCACCCGCATCCAGTTATTTTTAACGTACAAAACTAAACATTGTGTGGCTTGATTTTGCAAACTGCTATTTCTTATCATTTTTATCATCCCTTATGAAATTGTATTGTCGTAATTATAAACACATTGGTTTGTAGCGTAAATAGTTTTACCGTTTACTTTATTCTTCTTTATATAGCAGCTGAATTGTAAGTCTCACACATTCACAGAAAATAGCTTACTTGCGTGTTGCAAAATAAGGTGGATAGCCTACGACAGTACCTTTATTATGTACCTAATATTATGGTACTGTTTTATCATATTAAAGTATGTTGACCTTTTGACCTGTATTGTACAAAGATCATTAATGAACACTTGTCCTAATTATTTGGCAGTATAGTAGTGTGAACAGTTTTTATTGTGTAACATATTGTGCTTAATTGTTTTAAATTAATAGAGCAATGTCAAGCAAGTTTAGAAACTGTAGACGAAGCCTTACTGCCGCTTTGGATCAGGCAGCAGAAGAGGTTCCTAATTTATCATCATCGTCGTCTCCAAACAACTGCAGCCAGATTAGAACATCACAGCATGTCATGTATGTATCTGACCACTGCACAGAGGCCAGATTGCATGTGTTTTTTGTGCATATATACTGTTTTATCAGTGATAAATGTGCTGCAGTTGGCCTACTTATCATGCCTGTCACCAATAACGAGGGCGTTTTCTATAAATAGGAATGAAGACTTTCAGTGCTGCACACCGTCTGCAAAACTGCAAGATCTATGTGGGCTCCTCGGTCAGTTTTATCATCATCAAAATCATTTCAGGCATGAGACTTGCCAGTTTTGAATGAATTCCCTCCTCTATTTTCAGATGTACAGACCTTGGAGGATCTTGTGGCAAAGTTGGAGTTTGAAAATGAGTTGAACCGCGTCTACAGTAGATTCCTGCAAAGTAAAAACCAAGACCGTGGAAAGAACACAGAAAGTGTGAATAGCGAGGTGGAAGAGGGAAGCACAGGCTGCTGGGTTCACGATAGTAAGGAGGAATATTCCTTCCTGCTAGACATGATTCTTGAGATTGAGCGGGACAATGACTTCACTGCTGACTGTGATGTCAGTGCTTTGGAGCGGGACTTACAGTTATCACCATAGTTTTGGTGCCTTCAACGATTTATGTTATACTTCTTTTCAGTTTGAAGGAAACTGGGCCATTTTCAAAAGAAAATATGAGCTACTTAAATTTTTTTGGCTATATGGAAAGTTGTATAGATGTATGTTTGTATAGCAGAGTTTATATGCATGTCATTCTTAATTACTACTTGTGTAAATTAATTTATTGCTGCACTAGGAATCAATATAAATAAAACAGATGAATAATCTCTCCGTTCAAAAGGACATATAATTTTATTTTATTTTTTTTAATCTGTTTAAATTACAAGTAAAAAAACAACATTGTCTGACTTGCACTGAATAAAACATACACATGGTTCGTCAGCACTGGTGGTAAAATATTATATTTGTTAAAAAAATATTGCTATTGATCTATAAAGTTTTCATTTTAATTTTATGTTTTTTTAAAAAATAATATCTATATATTAATTAGACTGAATAAAATAGTAGAAATATTACTATTACTATCTATACCGTTTTATTTATTTATTTGCTTGTTATAATATCTATAATATCGTTTTATGACAAAATAAAGTGTTAATTCTTTTCAGTTCCACTTTCTGACTTCTCCACTTCACAAGGGCTGGTGGTGAAATATTTATGGGTCACGGGCATTGGTGGTAAAATTTTTATTTTTGTTTATAATAGTAAAAACATTACTATTAATCTAAACACTTTAAAAAATTTATTTGTTCTAATATCTATATACTTAAAACACTGAATAAAATATTTACAGGTCATAGACACTGGTGGTGAATATGGTTTTGTTTAGAAATGGTAGAAATATTACTGTGGATCTATACGGTTTTCATTTTTGTTATATCTATATACAAAATTGCTGTTTAATTTGAATATAAACTCAAAATAACAAGTCTGTATCATTCTAATTAGGTAAATGACTAGATTCCTCATAAGTATATGACAAAACTTCACTTGCACTGTGTGGATCGTTATTTTCAGTGTTTGCACAGTGTCAGCATGACAAAGCATAATCTAAACTGCATTCAGTATTATGCTGATCATTAAAACTAAGTTTATTTAGTTAGAGAATAATTTATTTATACTGTGCATTATAACACCCACAGTACTGAACTTGTTTAAACCAGTGCCAAGGGGAAATATGTAGTATGTGACTTAACATTAAAAAAAACAAAAAACAAAGTGGAAGTGAAAGTGTAAGGCTGAGGTTTGTCATATGAACTGCTTCTGTTTTTTTGTTCAGTGAACCGAAATAAGGAACAGAAAGTTTTTTTTTTAAGTTTTATTTTGGTTAACAGTTGAATGATAAAACCTGAGCTGTGCAGTTCATGGATAAATGACAACTATTATAATAAACATTTACAGTTACATCAGAAGCTTCCCTCAAAAAGGTTTTAGGAAGCATCTTCATTAAGTAAACAGTCTAAAAAACAGCTGCACTTTAATCATGTCTGCACAGTCGGCCTATATCAAACAACACTCTACAAGTGATATGGAATGGACGGTTTTCTCACATGGCCACAACACCAGGAGGATGCCAGGTTTATTTTGTCCTCTTCAGAAGCTCTTTGATATCTGCTTCAATGTCGATGGTGAGGAACCTTCTGCTGTATCTCTTGAACGGTTCCCCGTCCGGGCCGATGAGGAACTTCTCAAAGTTCCAGGAGACGTCATTCCTGTTCACCGGACTCCAGATGATGAATTTGGGATCAACCATCAAGGACACAGAGTCGTCACTGGGCTGAGGCAGCTTCTCCTTGAGGAACATAAACAGAGGGTGGGCGTTCGCACCGTTCACTTCCAGCTTCTCCAAAAGTTGGAATTGTGGTTCGAAGCCATTTCCAGGACGGACGGACTTCAGAGACAGCAGAATTTCATCGTTCTTGCAGTTCTCCTGTTGAGCAACCAAAATTGCACAATATGTTATGCAATAAAGCAGATAACGACATCTGAGCATAGAATCAGTTAACAACGCAGGTTTTGTCCATTGTCATTGCTATCAAAAATAAACAAAGCTTTGCTGATAGCGATAACAGATTGTGAAATATTTAAATCACTTCTAAAATGCAAACAACTGAAAATAAGAATTACATATATATACACACACAAACATACACACAAATTCAAATTATTATTGTAGTGTATAATATTATATTATTATTTTAAATATATAAAAAAACTTTAATGCATTAAAAACAACAATACATTAATGATAAATATTAACTATATATATACTATATAGCTTTATATTTAACTACATATGTATACATATATATAGTGTATAACAATAATAATATACATTTCATATAATATTTTAATACATACATACTTTAAAAATAAACACACACACATAAATAAAAATAAAACACATAACACTATAGATATCTGCATTTATGGTCTATACAAGTTATAATCTCTAATATAATTTATCCTTTAAAAATCTGAAAAAAGAAGTAACTTAAGTGAAGAAAGAGCCGTACTGTCTCACCTGATGTCCGAACTGGTTGCAGGGAGCGCCCAGGATCACGAGCCCCTGATCAGCGTAGCGGCTGTGGAGCTCGTTCATCTGGGTGTAATCCCTGACTGTTGTGCCTCAAAGAGACGCCACATTTTCAATAAGCACCACTTTACCTTTGAGAGAGGAAAGATTTAGGAGGTCCCCTGACAAAAGTTTGGCGGACAGATCGTAAAACTTCTTCGCGGCCCCTGCCATGCTCGAACACGCCGTTTACTACGTAGTTCGAAGCGCAAAGTGGTGTTTTACCTTGAGCTGAACCTTGAGTCACAGGGAGAGGAGGCGCATAAATACAATACAAGGAAGTGCATGCTGCAGCTTGGAAGGTTAGCGAGAGGTAAATACTGGTAAACACTGCCATCTTCTGACATATGGGTGTATTGCATTCCAAGCCCTGCATATCCCGATAATTTATTTAAAAATGTTTTATAATAAATTAAAAATAAAAGATATATAGGCTATATATACTAAATATACACAGAACCTAAGTATTATTTTATTTAAAATAAAAATGTGTATTAAATGTAATACATATTTTTTATTGATATCTACATTTGGCCGAAATATTTTTGAATGTTTTAATAAAATGCTCAAAACATTTAATTTTGAACATTTCAGCTCTTGAATCAGAGTCATTTTATTTTCAAGTGGGATGGTTAGTATGTAAAGTATGTTATATGGGTCTGTATGGATAAATTAACCATGGTTTTGTTACAAATAAAACAAACAAAAAACATGTTTTTTGTCTTTAAACCACGGTAAACACAAAGTAGCCATGGGTTTGCTACACTAACCACAGTTTATCCATGGTATTTGAATAAAACTGTGCTTTAAATGGAAAAAAAAAAGGTTGCTACAATTTTACTATAATAAAACCATATGGTTAAATTTTCGTAAGGGTATTACTCCATATTAAAGTAGCTTACTGTTTGTCCCATGCGTTACAATGGAGACAATTCCTCCATTTGTTTAGCAAGATATCTTCTTTTTAAAGTGTGATTTAAATTCTCTTTTAATTAAATTGTTTTTTGTTGTTTTTTTGTTTGTTTGTTTTTTGTTTTTTTGTGAGTTTGTGAAATTGTTCCGGCTGTCTACTTTGCGTGTTCTGTACGCAGCCAAAGATTTGACTCAGTTTAGTTTTTTTAAATTATGTTGCATAAAGCCAGTCCGAACCAAATACAATCAACCCCTCAGCATACATACTCGACGAAACTTGAACCGTTTCGAAAAACGTTCTGTATCACTATAAATGACAGGCATCAGTGACAGTGAATTGTTAGCGTTTAGAAAAGAAACTCAACAGTCGTTCAGTTTTAAATAGTAAATACCCCCCACCCCTATAACAAGCGAATGGTTCCGCCCAGGAAGCTCGACCGCGACCTGTTCTGTGTTTAGGGAAGTGAATCTGCGCCTCTGTGTGACTGCGCTCCATCCGCAACTAAGTTCTGATTTTTATTCAAAAATCCTCTAATCTGAGTCAATTTCTTCTTTAACTAATGCAGTCGCTCAGTAAAAGCGGATGATTTTTGAATGAATGGACCAGAGAGACTGTTATCCTCGATAAGAGCAGCTCTCGGTTATTATTTGCACTTTAACCTCTAATACAGCATTCAGCTGACATGTGGGAATGGCAGATTTTGTGTCTCATAGGCTTCATCTCTCTAGTTCTTTTTCTCGTAGCTGTATGTTATATTTTGTACTCTGGACTGACCACTGAAATCCACATCAGGACTGGTTTACCCCCGGTCAGGAACATCACAATAGCCTATAAATACAAAGTGGGACCTTATAAAGACTGTGGGTCGCTGTTCAGAGAGAGCTGCAGCATTGGACCCAAGCAGCCATGCATTGGGATCTTTTATGATGATCCAAAGAAGGTGAGTAGACTTTTTGAATGAATGAATGAGGACACTCACTAGTGTACCTTGATCGTGACCTGTATTGCTGTGTCAAGAAGACGATGTTTTATTGCTGCATTGGCAGTATTGTATGATTGTTGGAGTGAATAATGGCAACGTTTAACTTAGTGTGACAGTTGGATCAGTGATTGATTTACAGCTGAAAATTATTGTAGAAAAGTTTTTTTTAATAGAAAAAAGTCTGCATATCTTTATAGGAATGTATTTATTCATGTATGACATTGCTATGATGGCAAAGCTTTATTGAAATTATTAAATTATAGTAATAAGAAATATTTCTTGGAGAGCAAATCAGCAAAATCTAATCATATTAGAATTATTTCTGACAGATCACGTGACACTGAAGACTGGAGTTTCCATTCAGTTTATCATCGCTGAAATAAATTACATTTTTAAAAACTATTACAAAACATATTTATTTATTTAAATACCATTCCAAACCTTTGACCCCCCACTGTGTTTAGCTGTCTATCTATCTAGCTGTGTATAATATATAGGATGAATTCAGGTAAAGTTGGCTTCTTGTAATTTCTTTTCTTTAATACCTTTGTTAACCTTACGGTCCAGCTGTAATATTTTTATTTAAATAAATAGCATTTATTTTATTTAAATAGGAAAGGTATATGCCAATAAACATTTTGAGATGGACTTCAAGGCTAATGTCACATTTTATTATTAGACGTTTCAACACATACATGTTTTACCAAATACAAAGAACAGCACTTTTAGAGTTCATCCCACTCATTGATGTGAGCATAAGTATTGGGACAGTTGAACATAAGGCAGATATAAAAGATTAAAAGCTATTATTTAGTTGCAGATCCCTTGCGCACAATCACAGCAGTGAGTCTGTGACCCATAGACATCACCAGACTCTTGGTCTCATCCTTTGAAATGCTTTTCCCAGCCTTTAATGCAGCCAATTCCAATTGTTGCTTGTTTTGAGGAGTTTCTGCCTTTATTCTCCTCTTCTTCTGGTGAAATTCATGTTCAATCGGATTTAAATCTGGAGACTGACTTGGGCAATCTAAGACTTTCTATTTATTTGCCCTTATAAACTCCTTGACTGAACTGGCAGGGTGTTTTGGGTCATTGTCCTGATGCGATATGAAGCACTTCCCAATGAATCTGGTGGCATTTTCTTGAATATTGGTAGGCAAGATGGTTTTGTACCCTTCCAAATTCATTCTGCTACTGTCATCATACATTAAGTCATCAGTAAAGTTGAGAGGGCCTGTTCCAGAGGCAGCCATGCATGCCCATGCCATGATGCCACCTCCACCATGCTTTACAGATGAGGCTGTATGCTTGGGATCATTGCAGTTCCCTTTTTTTCTCCACATTTTTGTTTTCCCATCACTTAGATAAAGGTTCATCTTTGTCTCGTCGGTCAATAAACACAGTTCCAAAACTCTTCTGGCTCACCTTTGTGCTTTTTTACTAACTCTAATCTTGCCTTTCTATTTTTGGAGCTGGTCAGAGGTTTGTATCTTGCTGTGTAGCATCTGTAATTCTGTGTCAAAGTCTCCTGAGGACAGTAGATTGTCAGAGCATCACCCCAGCTTTCTGGAAGTTGTTGGTGATTTTACAGACACATCTTTTAGGGTTCATTTTCACAGCTTTTATGATTTGTCTGTCATCAACTACTGTTGTTTTCTCAGCCGATCAGGCAGTTGTTGGTTGCTGGTGTCGCTGGTGGTTTCCAAACTCTTGATTTCTCCATGCCCTTTGTTTTTGCTAGCGCTCTAACTGACTTCCTCTTTTCTTTTAGCATCCAAATTGCTTGCTTTTCTCTCAAAGTCAGCTCCCTCATCTTCATCCTGGTTTGTGTGTGTCATCATCGAATGCAAGATTCAGAATGCAGAAGTAATGGATATAACTGATACGACACATTCCCTGCTTTTAATATCTGAAGAATTAATGCAACAGGACACAGCTGATCAGTTAGAAAGACCTGTGAGGCAACTGTTCCAATACTTATGCTCACATCAGATAGAGGGATGAAACTTTAAAAGTGCTGAACTTCTTAGCTGGTAAAACATCTATGTGTTGAATCACCCAATAATAAAATGTGACATTCTGTAGTTTTGTCTAATATTCATCTTTTAATCATATTTGCAAATGTCTTGACTCCACAGCCAACAGAGAAATTTTGCCTTTACTGTTCCAATACTTTTGGAGGGCACTGTATATATATATATATATATATATATATATATATATATACACACACACACACACACACACACACACACACACATACATGTGTGTATATATATATATATATATATATACAGTGAGGAAAATAAGTATTTGAACACCCTGCTATTTTGCAAGTTCTCCCACTTAGAAATCATGGAGGGGTCTGAAATTGTCATCGTAGGTGCATGTCCATTGTGAGAGACACAATCTAAAAAAAAAAAATCCAGAAATCACAATGTATGATTTTTTAACTATTTATTTGTATGATACAGCTGCAAATAAGTATTTGAACACCTGTCTATCAGCTAGAATTCTGACCCTCAAAGACCTGTTAGTCTGCCTTTAAAATGTCCACCTCCACTCCATTTATTATCCTAAATTAGATGCACCTGTTTGAGGTCGTTAGCTGCATAAAGACACCTGTCCACCCCATACAATCAGTAAGAATCCAACTACTAACATGGCCAAGACCAAAGAGCTGTCCAAAGACACTAGAGACAAAATTGTACACTTCCACAAGGCTGGAAAGGGCTACGGGGAAATTGCCAAGCAGCTTGGTGAAAAAAGGTCCACTGTTGGAGCAATCATTAGAAAATGGAAGAAGCTAAACATGACTGTCAATCTCCCTCGGACTGGGGCTCCATGCGAGATCTCACCTCGTGTGGTCTCAATGATCCTAAGAAAGGTGAGAAATCAGCCCAGAACTACACGGAAGGAGCTGGTCAATGACCTGAAAAGAGCTGGGACCACCGTTTCCAAGGTTACTGTTGGTAATACACTAAGACGTCATGGTTTGAAATCATGCATGGCACGGAAGGTTCCCCTGCTTAAACCAGCACATGTCCAGGCCCGACTTAAGTTTGCCAATGACCATTTGGATGATCCAGAGGAGTCATGGGAGAAAGTCATGTGGTCAGATGAGACCAAAATAGAACTTTTGGTCATAATTCCACTAAACGTGTTTGGAGGAAGAAGAATGATGAGTACCATCCCAAGAACACCATCCCTACTGTGAAGCATGGGGTGGTAGCATCATGCTTTGGGGTGTTTTTCTGCACATGGGACAGGGCGACTGCACTGTATTAAGGAGAGGATGACCGGGGCCATGTATTGCGAGATTTTGGGGAACAACCTCCTTCCCTCAGTTAGAGCATTGAAGATGGGTCGAGGCTGGGTCTTCCAACATGACAATGACCAAGCACACAGCCAGGATAACCAAGGAGTGGCTCTGTAAGAAGCATATCAAGGTTCTGGCGTGGCCTAGCCAGTCTCCAGACCTAAACCCAATAGAGAATCTTTGAGGAGCTCAAACTCCATGTTTCTCAGCGACAGGCCAGAAACCTGACTGATCTAGAGAAGATCTGTGTGGAGGAGTGGGCCAAAATCCCTCCTGCAGTGTGTGCAAACCTGGTGAAAAACTACAGGAAACGTTTGACCTCTGTAATTGCAAACAAAGGCTACTGTACCAAATATTAACATTGATTTTCTCAGGTGTTCAAATACTTATTTGCAGCTGTATCATACAAATAAATAGTTAAAAAATCATACATTGTGATTTCTGGATTTTTTTTTTTAGATTATGTCTCTCACAGTGGACAAGCACATACGATGACAATTTCAGACCCCTCCATGATTTCTAAGTGGGAGAACTTGCAAAATAGCAGGGTGTTCAAATACTTATTTTCCTCACTGTATATATATATATATATATATACACACACACACAGATATATGTACAGGTGCTGGTCATATAATTAGAATATCATCAAAAAGTTGATTTATTTCACTAATTCCATTCAAAAAGTGAAACTTGTATATTATATTCATTCATTACACACAGACTGATATATTTCAAATGTTTATTTTTTTTAATTTTGATGATTAGAGCTTACAGCTCATGAAAGTCAAAAATCAGTATCTCAAAATATTAGAATATTTACATTTGAGTTTGAATAAATGACCATCCCTACAGTATAAATTCTGGGTATCTCTTGTTCTTTGAAACCACAATAATGGGGAAGACTGCTGACTTGGCAATGATCCAGAAGACGAACATTGACACCCTCCACAAAGAGGGTAAGTCACAGAAGGTCATTACTGAAAGGTGTGGCTGTTTACAGAGTGCTGTATCAAAGCATATTAAATGCAAAGTTGACTGGAAGGAAGAATTTGGGTAGGAAAAGGTGCACAAGCAACAGGGATGACCGCAAGCTTCAAACACTTGGGAGAGCTTCACAAGGAGAGAACTGAAGCTGGAGTCAGTGCATCAAGAGTCACCACGCTCAGACGTCTTCAGGAAAAGGGCTACCAAGCCACTTCTGAACCAGAGACAACGTCAGAAGCATCTTACCTGGGCTGTGGAGAAAAAGAACTGGACTGTTGCTTAGTGGTCCAAAGTCCTCTTTTCAGATGAAAGTAAATTTTACATTTCATTTGAAAATCAAGGTCTGAAGGAAGAGTGGAGAGGCACAGAATCCATGTTGCTTGAAGTCCAGTGTGAAGTTTCCACAGTCAGTGATGATTTGGGCTGCCATGTCATCTGCTGGTGTTAGTCCACTGTGTTTTCTGATGTCCACAGTCAACGCAGCCATCTACCAGGAAATTTTAGAGCACTTCATGCTTCCTTCTGTTGACAAGCTTTATGGAGATGCTGATTTCATTTTCCAGCAGGACTTGACACCTGCCCACACTGCCAAAGGTACCAAAAGCTGGTTCAATGACCATAGTGTTACTGTGCTTGATTGGCCAGCAAACTCGCCTGACCTGAACCCCATAGAGAATCTATGGGGTATTGTCAAGAGGAAGATGAGAGACACCAGACCCAACAATGCAGATGAGCTGAAGGCCATTACCAGAGCAACCTGGGCTCTCATAACACCTGAGCAGTGCCACAGACTGATCGACTCCATGCCACGCCGCATTGCTGCAGTAATTCAGGCAAAAGGAGTCCCAACTAAGTATTGAGTGCTGTACATGCTCATACTTTTCATTTTCATACTTTTCAGTTGGCCAAGATTTCTAAAAATCCTTTCTTTGTATTGGTCTTAAGTAATATTCTAATTTTCCGAGATACTGATTTTTGACTTTCATGAGCTGTAAGCTCTAATCATCAAAATTAAAAGAAATAAACATTTGAAATATATCAGTCTGTGTGTAATGAATGAATATAATATACAAGTTTCACTTTTTGAATGGAATTAGTGAAATAAATCAACTTTTTGATGATATTCTAATTATATGACTAGCACCTGTACTTATATACGGGACCGTTGAATGCTTGAATCTGATTGGCTGCCGAACGTTCTGAGGTGTGCAATTATTTTCAAGGAAACGCACGGCGAACGTAGTTCCAGGCAGCTCTTGACCGCATTACATGACCATATCACTTCGCCAAATGATTTTTGTTATTTCAAAGGTTTTACAACAGCAAAATAACCAAGACCCACAACGACACTGGCCAAATATATAAATATAGTAAACAATATGATAAAAACGACAGATCATGTCCATGTTTTTGCCACAAAATTGCGCTTTATTATGTACGGAAAGCACATACTCTATCTCTCCCGCTCTCTCTCACACACACAGACCTCACATACATAAGTTACAGTTTGCACACACACTAGCATACATCGCGCTAATGTTGTTAGCGCTACTCTTACGATTTTATCAGTAAACAACTTAAAAACTACATGACTTCTCACAAGCGAGGTAACAACAACGGCGCTGTTCGTGAACAAAAGGAACCAAGTTTCACTATAACTAGAGACATTGCTGCCGAACACTATTGAGAGACGCACAGAGGTAATCTCTCTCTCGCTCTCTTTCTCTCATAATTTAATTATTAACTGTATTATTAGTCTGTTATCAACGGCTCAAGCCTCCCTTACTAGGTTTAAAATGACGTTTAGGAATTAGCAATGGAGGCGTTGGATGAAATGCGGAAGAAATAATCCTACTCACAATAGCGATTTAAGTAGAAATACCGGACGAATGCCTTGAAATATATCATCTGATCGACGTCTTGAGGTGTTGCAACCGTAGTATAAGCGGAATAATTGACTTCGGTCCGTTGAAAAAACACTTTATTTAATTAATTTTTAAAATGTTTATTAACATTATCAAACAAACATTCAACATCAAACTTATTCAGTTTAGACTAGTAAAAGTTCACTCAATTCATGTATAAATTAACAAACTGACATTAAATTTGATGAAATATAATTTTGATTAAAATGAACTTTACAGCATATTAAAGATGTGACAACAACACGTCTAAAAACTAATAGGCTAAACAAAAAAAAACATAAGTCAAACAAATGTAATATTGTAAAACTTCTTTTCCTGTCTCTTCAACTTTAATTGTGACCTGTTTTGCTCTTTTCATCCTTTTTTCACTCCAGATTCAACTTCATGCCCTGCCTTCCTTTCTGCTGTCTTTTCATTCTTCCACCTCTGACTTGAATTTCCTGACTGACCCCATTTTTTTCTAGTCAATTATGCATTGTAATACTAAAACAATCACAATAATGTGAGTTTATTTAATTAATATGACTAGAATTAGTGAAAGTTCAAAGTGGCCCACTTTATCTAGCACATTCAGCCACAACCACATAATAGGAGTACTGTAACAGTACTTTGAGGTGTAGCCACAATTACCAGGGTCATATTGCGTAACAACCAAAATGATTTTAGCATTTTTTAAAAATTGCATCCATACCTTTAATTAAAGCCCATTGTATTTTCTTAAAGTGTAACCCCTTTTTTTTTTACATTTAGGAGAAAATACTGCAAATTAAAGGCATAATGTGATTTGTTCTGTATTTTCCCATTACTTTCCATTAGAAATTCCATATATATGCTGCTCATTAGTGGCATAATGTTATTTGTACTGTATATTGCACAGACAATAGAAAAGCGCCTGCAGAAAACATCTATTTAAAATGTACTAAACGTCTAATTCCCCCAGCCATCATCACTCTCTTTATATCAGACTAATATATATGTCATGTGTGAATAACACAGTTATACTAGTAGCTATGAAGTGAAGGTTGTGGTTTCAGAGCTGCCCGTGCCGTTTCCTGTTTACTGATCAACTCAATATGCAGCGCTCATCAGATCTAACACATTACACATGCATTACACTTTAATTCCCTCATGAAAGTAAATTGCTTCAATTACTTTAGTGAATTCATTTCATTTAAATTTGCTGTTTAGTTTGTTTGTTTGGCTGTGTAATCCATTTCCCTCCAAGTAGGTTAATCTCTTACAAGAGGGCCTTTCATTAGAGATGTTATGCACACAAAGTGTGTTTTGTATATGATCTTCTATTAAGTGTTAATTTGATCAATATTCTTTTGTAATTTTGAGTGTGTTTGTGATTTAGATGCATTATTTCTGTTAGCCGTGGCCTTACGGAGTTGTTGATCCTCATTCACCACTAGATGGAGGTGTTGATATAGTCATTTTGTGCACTAATGTTGATTATGCAGTTGACCGTATGTGGGTGGAATATGTTTGTATGTTGTGATATTTTGATATAATTGGATTATCTATTATTGTGTGGTTTTATCGGATATAATCTCATTTTATCATGTGTAATCATGATAAATGGTGTAAAATTTTCCAATTTGCCTGCTGTACACATATTTTCCATATTCCTTATTGCAAAATGCGTCTCGCAGTGTAAATGCATTATTACTAAAGCCAGCAAATTAGTCTATTAGGCTATTACATTAGTTTTGACTGATTACATTTACATTTATCTGTTACCGCAGTGTTCCTACTAAAGTAAAAAGAGTGGACACATTAAATGAACAAAACCACTTTTTCACAAAAATATATTTTGAATAATGTACTCTCTCTTTTCCATGCAATTACAAGAAATGTTTTTTTTAGGATAAAATCAATTTGACTCTTTCAGTCAGATCAAGATCATGATCTGACAAAAAAAAAAAAAAAAGATTCTATAAATTTTCAAATATTCAAAGATTTTAAATAAGTCTCTTTGTTGTCCCAAGAAAAGGTCAGCTCAAAAATGATTTAAAAAATAATAGTTCCAGTGGTGTTTCAATGCTGTATACAAGTCAAGCAGATCATAAGAGTTTATGTATATTGTTATTATATATGTGCATTTAAGTCCTACAAGATAAATTCTGATTTTGTTTGGATTCAGTTCAGTACAGATAGTAGAGAATGGATGAGGGCAAGCATAAGTAGCCGACTGAAGCAATCTAGGGTGTGTGGTTTAATTTAGAGAAAGGCACCAAGATTATTATTGCTTGAACCTGAGCCTGGGCTAAACTTGTTCTCAGAATGTCAGAAAGAGGAAAGCAGAAAAGGTAAAATGTGTCTGAGTTGGTGCCCTATACCTACTTCGCTTGGCCTTAGTGCCCTCACACTTTTAGGGAATATAAATGAGCTCATATCACAACTTGTGTGACCATTCATCTGACCTTCAGTGGCTCCAGTTGCCGTCTGGTTATATATAACTTTTCAAGTTGTTTAGTTCTCACAAAGTTTGCAACAGAGCAGTGTTAATTTTGGCAGGCATTTTTGATTTAGTCTTAGTCTTGAGACGAAAATGCTTAATAGTCTTAGTCACATTTTAGTCATTTGAGTATTTCATAGTTTTAGTCTAGTTTTAGTCGACGAAAAGTCATTGTATTTTTGTCAACTTTTAGTCTTTACTTTTAGTCAAAGTGCAGTTAACAACATTTATTTTGGTAGCTATTTTATATGTAGTATTCAAACAAAAATAGGCATCAGTTCTTCTCTCTTTAGACCAAATCAATTAAGCTTATGAGAAATTTGAATCAAGGATTGAATTTGGAAAAACTGGAATACATTTTCATTTTTTGGTAGAGATACAAATTAAACTCATTTTTCAGATACAGTAGCTTTACTTAAGTATACATTTATTTAACATCTTTTGTTGGTTAACATTTATGACACGGATAATTAGGAATGCTGTCCCTTTAAGACGGAAGGCATGCATAATACTGACACACATTCAGTTTTCATCCACCTGTTTACGCTCACTTAAGCCATAACTGACTGTATTTATGTGAGATACTCTGACTCTACACGATAGACACAGGACTGCTGTGTGTGTATTTGAGCGCTGAGAACTGAGAACTGATCGCGCGCTGTATGAGACTGAAGAAGTGGAGCGTGCGCGAGAGAGAGAGCGCTTCTATCAGCGCGACTCCGCCTATCCCGCCGTCACTAGCTTTAAATTAATCGACAACGAATTGTGACTCCCGGGAAAAACGGGACGTCTGGTCACCCTATCCCTAAACCTTCGGGTGCTGAGGCTATTGTTTCAGATCGTTAGTTTGCGTTTTGATAGCCTATCCGTCCACTGCGGCTGCCATACTGAGACTAGATACGCCCCTCATCTGATTGTAATCCAATGACAGAGACTCACATTTTGAAAGACAAGACAGTTAATTTAGCATATAGGATGTATTTTGAATGTCAGGTAGTCCTCAAATAACATTTTAGTCCCGTCTCGTCTTGTTAATGAAGACGCGGCATACATTTCGTAATAGTTTTTATCATCAGACATTAATTTTAGCTCGTCAACGTCTCCTCTTAGTCACAGAAAAAAGGTTCGTTGACGAATACTTTTCGTCTTCGTCGACGAAATTAACACTGCAACAGAGTGTTTTGTTTGGGGTTTAGGAGTGTATTTATATTTATTTATGTAAAAAAGAAAACCCTCAACCAGGAGCTAAGAGGACGATCAAAAAAGAACCATAATTTCTGCAGCAGAGGAAGAGCAGAACCCGCCATCCTGTTCTAGACGATGCTCGTAATCATTTTGTGTAGGCTAACGGTGTTGCTGGGATTATTTCTTGGCAAAGAAAGTCTCTTGGTTTTCTTTTTTGTGCACAAGACCTTCTTGCATTATCACATTTCTCACACTTCCTGCCCACCTCCTCCTTGACCAGTCAAAACGGTTAATGTGTACTCAACCTCCCACCAGAAAGCCCTACTGGAATAGAGTCTGACTCTTGATTGACAGCTCAGTCTTACTTTCAAAAGCTCATTGTCAATGACAGATTCTCTTTTTCTTTCCCCAAGTCCCCAATTAACAACTGTCCAAAGCTCCACACATACAGCCGTGGCCAAGATCCAGTTCAGCTAATTGGCATAATGATCTCAGCTCGTTAAGAGAGGATCCTGGGGTGCTAAACCCGGGGGTCAGAAGCTCCCAAAGGCTTCTGATAGAAAGTAGAGAGAGGCAGGAGCAGGACTAGAAAACAATGGACTCCTCTGGGATGAAGGATTTTACCACAAGGATTGGCGTGAGCACCGTGGTCCCTCTATTTTTGATTCACTGACTGCTACTGTAGTCTGCGAGCCCGCAAGCTTTTGGGAACTTCCTCTCATCAGGCCAAACAATGCGGTGGAAGTGAAAGCCCATGGATCTGAAGATGGTTGCCATGGATAAGAAGAGCCGGGGAGACTTCTTCACATGCCGGATTCTGTGAAGGGCCATGAAAGGCATTCCAGTCCCTAAGTGACGGAGAGTTTTAGGGTTTGCTCTTTCTCTGTTCTCCACATCAGCCGTTTGCAAGTCAGTCAGAAAGATGAAAAGAAAAAATAGGCATCGCAGTGACGAAGGATGCTAGAATAGGTAATGGTGAATGTTGGCAGAAGTGCACTTTGAGTAGTATTTCTGAGTATGCGTGCGCTTTTTAGCAGTAGTGCAGGAGGAGGGATTTGCGATGGTTTCTTAATGTGAATATAATAACTATGCAACAAAATGGGTTCGTGATGTCAAGACGTCAATTTCTGACGTCATGTCCCAACACTATCAGAGAAAATGTTTACCTGATTTTTACCCGATTTACCACTTAAGGGTGCATATTAGTACCTTTAATGGATAATTTAATCCAATAAATGAATATACATCATTTACTCAACTTCAATGTCATTCCAAACAATGTTGTTATTGTGAAATAAAACTCTCTTAAGTCAAGTTCTAAATGAAATATCTTTGGCATTTTCGGCAGTACTAAATGAAGAAGAAAAAAAAAGATCTTTAAACAAAATAAAAAAAATAATTCAGGTAACAACACAGAGTATTAAGAACCAAATATGTAAACTTTTGAATGGGATAGTTAAAGAAAATGGCTATTATTTTGTCTTGTGTGTACTATATGTAAACATCTGTTATGTGAAAAAGCTTATTCAGGACAGTGCTAAATAGAAAATAACATGCAATGTATACGATCCCTCTTATTTTGTTAAAATTATGAACATTTTTGCAGATTCTGCAAAACTGTTTATATTAAGAAAGTAAAAAAAAAAAAAAAAAAAGTATTCTAAAACTAAAATTGAAATGAAAACTGAAAATACAAAAATAAAAGCCAATTTTAAAATACTAATAAATATTATAATAGTATATAAATAATTCTCAAATAAAACTGGTCATTGGAGTCAGTGGCAACAGTTTTTTGGGGTGAACTATTTCTTCAAGGTACAAATTTGCACACTTAAACGTGTCTCTTTGAGGGTATTTCCTCAATGAGCAAGCTAAAGGTAAACTTTTTCACATTTTGCTCAAAAGTTTATATTTTATCATCACCAATGAGGTACATACTTTTCATACTTTATTGTGTTTTGCAACATCGGGATGGTGTTATATTCTGGCTTGTAGCATAAAGATGCCTTCAACTCATGTCGGGCCCTAATTGAGTGTTTTCTGTTGTGAATAACTGAGAATGATTTGAGCTTGATAGCTTAATCTGATCATCTTCATGATCCATCAATCCTGATGAAAATTGACTAGTGACAGAAAAGATAATGTCAACAAACTGCCATTTTCAGGAAGGAACGTAAGCATCCTGCTGTCAGCAAACGTCTCGGAACAGAATTCCAACTGGTTCTCGCCATCAAAACTATTAGTATTTTCACAGCATCCTGGCTGTCTGAGGATGGCAGGAACATGAAAAGGCAGTCCACTGTGAAGATGCGGATAGCGGCAGTGACAGCGAGTGGGGGAGAGAAGATGCGAGAGCTTTTTTTAAAGTGCGTCTGAAGTGATGAATAAATGAGTCTGCCTTCCAAGGTATTTTGGAGTCGATTTCCCAGAGGACTGCTGCAACACCGTAACCTCAGTGACATTTCGCAAATTTGCCTGAAATGGATTTGACTGCTAGATGACAAGTAAAACGACAAAAGTAAAACAGAAGCGCTACGCTGACAGTTACATATGCTCATCAGTACTTCTCTTTCTGTCAGTTCAGTGTCTTGAATGATCTTTTCTCGCCATATTTGAGTGTCTACAAGCTTTTCTTTTCAGACATTTAACTCAGTCGTGACTAAACATGCCACTTCAATGTTAACCCTCCTTCCTGTACCCACATCGCAACTCCTTTAAAACCAATTTTCAGAGTCTGTATGAGCTTTTTCAGTTGTCAGCAGGAGGATTATTGTGGTATGACTTACTGGTATTTTGATAGGTAGTTTATTGTATGGCGTGGTGTGATGTAGTGGTTAAGGCTCAGTGAAGACTACAAGTCATAAGGTTGCTGGTTTGACTCCATAAACCATCACCATTTTGCCTTTAAACAGACACTTAAAGTCAACGTGAAATGGCAGTGGTAATCTATTACACTTCTGTAATGTGCTGTAGAGGAGCAGGAGCCTTTGGGCATTCATTGGATCGTAAATATGTTTTTGGTCACACTTTATTTTAAGGTCCAATTCTTGCCATTTACAAACCATTAACTATGGCTTTTGCCTCAATAAACTCCTAATTTGCTGCTTATTAATAGTTAGTAAGGTAGTTGATAAGTTTAGGTATTGGGTAGGAATAGGGATGTAGAATATGGTCATGCAGAATATGTGCTTTATAAGCACAAATAAACAGCTAATATGTTAATAATAGGGATGCTAATAAGCAACTAGTTAATGGTGAGAATTGGTCCCTATGTTAAAGTGTTACCATGTTTTTAATCTAAACTGGTTTGGTGCTTTTCAGTTAACTTTTTGGTCTATAAGCATTCAACCTACCTGATTATTGTGATGTATTAATTGGCCAAGACTTTGTGTGTGTGCGCGTGCGTGTTTATTATAATTAATATCCTTAATCTATTCTGATTCTATTCTTAAAAAAACAACACTAGCTTCTCTATTCTTTTTGTATTCAATCTGTTTTCTTGTTATTTATTATACAATTAACAAAAATCACAAAAAAAGGCCTCTAACACTAGCTTGCTCTATTCTTTTTCTATTCTATCTGTTTTCTTTTTATTTATTATATAATAAAAAAAAAAACCTTGCTATGTGTATTGCGTTAAGCTAACTGAGACTTGTCATAACACTTGCATATCATTGTTCCTTTGTTGATTTTGATTGCTTCTATTGTCCTCATTTGTAAGTCACTTTGGATAAAAGTGTCGGCTAAATGACTAAATGTAAATACAATTTTATGATCCTATTTATACAATAATTCACTATGTATTTTTGTTAAATGCATGTTTAAATTCATTAAAGAGATAGTTCACCCAAAAATGAAAATTCTGTATTAATTACTCACCCTCATATCGATCCAAACCTGTAAGACCTTTGTTCATCTTCAGAACACAAATTAAGATATTTGTGATGAAATTCAAGAGCTTTCTGACCCTCCATAGACAGCAACACAACTACTACATTCAAGGCCCAGAAAAGTAGTAAGGACATCGTTAAAATATTCCATGTGACCTCAGAGGTTCAACTTTAATTTTATGAAGCTATGAAAATATGTTTTGTGTGCAAAGAAAACAAAAATGTTATTGTATATTATTATTTTAACGATGTCCTTACTACCTTTCTGGGCCTTGAACGTGTCAGTTGTGTTGCTGTCTATGCAGGGTCAGAGAGCTCTTGGATTTCATCACAAATATCTTAATTTGTGTTCTGAAGATGAACAAAGGTCTTACAGGTTTGGATCGACACAAGGCTGAGTAATTAATGATTTAATTTTCATTTTTGGGTGAACTATCCCTTTAATATTTACACATTTTTCATTATTTTAAATAATAAATCAATTTTTTTTTTCCCTCATTGCTTCTGTGGAGTTCCCTTGTAATATTTGACATCATGTAAAAAAAAAAGAAAAAGGGTCCTGAAGATGCTCTGTTGACTAAACTGTTGACAGAACATGGTCTCTGGCAATCCCTGAAGTTTTGTTGTTGTTGATCTCATTTATTTATAATCTAATGCCATGTTGGAAGAGACTTAGTCACAATTTCTGTCAAAGGCTCTGAGCAAATGGAGGCTTAGTTACAGGCCAGTCTGTTAAAACACACTCCCCGTGAACAACACCTGCTGGGAGCACACCAGGGATCCAGACCTCCTGCAGACCAGGGCCTCAGAACAATCCAGCTGTGAGCAGACTACTTGAAGAATTATGTGATTCTGTTGAAGGATCAGAATAGATTAGGACTCTAATATAAACATCAAACGATCTTGAGAGAAAACTAAAACCAGTTTAACTCGTCTGGTTATCTGCTTTTGTGACTGATATTTCTCCTGACTGGCAGTGCAATCTATTCCTGGAGGGCTCGGCAGGAGGCCAAAAGTGACCCAGAAGGCTACGAGACGAATGAACACTTTGCTCCAATTTAAAGGATGGATGTTCTGGGAACTGTTGCAGCCTCTTTTCTAAACAGACCTTCATCTGTCACAGTCTAGCTTCGGCGACCTACCCCTTTTCCCTCCAAATCCTTGAGAGACCTGAACCCCAAGCCGAGACTGGGTCGTACAATCCATCTCAAATTTCCCCGGTGCCCTCATTTGCAAGCATATATTCCTTTGGTTGGTAAAAGCAAGAGGCGTGCATGAAAAGTGACAGTTGGGCATCCATCCACACTGGTCTCGAAGCTGCCAGACGACGCGTGGCAACTAGTCACAGTCTTATCAAACTACAGCTTCATTGTTTTTATTTTTTTCGCCATACAGTGCCACCTGCTCATGCAACTCCAACTAATCCTGTATTTATATGCTTTTCTCAGTCGTGGCTTTGTTTATTCTCATTAAGCTAGCTTTTCCTCTGTGACTCACCGGATCGTGGACGCTCCCTGTTGTCTTTGAACGCCACTGTGCTAGCGAGAGTGAGGGAGTTCTTCCTGCTTATTTGTTGCACAAGATAAGCATTGTGAGATGTGTATGGCTCCTTCTGGTGATTACTGCAAGCAGCTGATGGGTTTTAATGGGGCTGGGAAATTTTTGTTGTGGATATGCTGTTTGGGGATCGGTTTGGGAAGATGAGTGTTTGTTGGCTAGAGAAGTGTTCGTCTTTGATATAATCCTGCTTCACTGGGAAAAGTTGATTACGGTGAAAGCTAGCATGGCCAAACTAATTAAAGAGAATAGAAATAGAATAGAATAGAAAGGGTTGCATTCATTATCCACTGTTTGCATTGTGTAGTAGGCTACATGTGTGTTTCACATGTTTAGAGGCATGATATTGCATTATGTGTGGCATATACGTGAGCTAACGCAATCTGACTACCATGAGATTTGTTTTAAGTTTGCCTTCAGTCGGTTTGAGATTTTATATATATATATATATAATATATACACACACACACACACACACACACACAGTGGGTACGGAAGTACCTTAAATTTTTCACTCTTTGTTATATTGCAGCTATTTGCTAAAATCATTTAAGTTCTTTTTTTTTTCCTCATTAATGTACACACAGCACCCCATATTGACAGAAAAACACAGAATTGTTGACATTTTTGCAGATTTATTAAAAAAGAAACTGAAATATCACATGGTCCGAAGTATTCAGACCCTTTGCTGTGACACTCATATATTTAACTCAGGTGCTGTCCATTTCTTCTGATCATCCTTGAGATGGTTCTACACCTTCATTTGAGTCCAGCTGTGTTTGATTATACTGATTGGACTTGATTAGGAAAGC
The DNA here is from genome assembly GCF_012432095.1 of Onychostoma macrolepis. NCBI lineage: Eukaryota > Metazoa > Chordata > Actinopteri > Cypriniformes > Cyprinidae > Onychostoma > Onychostoma macrolepis. Next base: position 11,240,399 of record NC_081165.1, on the reverse strand, counting down.
CACACACCTGTCTATATAAGACCTTACAGCTCACAGTGCATGTCAGAGCAAATGAGAATCATGAGGTCAAAGGAACTGCCTGAAGAACTCAGAGACAGAATTGTGGCAAGGCACAGATCTGGCCAAGGTTACAAAAAAAAGTTCTGCTGCACATAAGGTTCCTAAGAGCACAGTGGCCTCCATAATCCTTAAATGGAAGATGTTTGGCCAAACTGAGCTATCGAGGGAGAAGAGCCTGGGTGAGAGAGGTAAAGAAGAACCCAAAGATCACTGTGGCTGAGCACCAGAGATGCAGTCGGGAGATGGGAGAAAGTTGTAGAAAGTCAACCATCACTGCAGCCCTCCACCAGTCGGGGCTTTATGGCAGAGTGGCCCGACGGAAGCCTCTCCTCAGTGCAAGACACATGAAAGCCCGCATGGAGTTTGCTAAAAAACACCTGAAGGACTCCAAGATGGTTAGAAATAAGATTCTCTGGTCTGATGAGACCAAGATAGAACTTTTTGGCCTTAATTCTAAGCGGTATGTGTGGAGAAAACCAGGCACTGCTCATCACCTGTCCAATACAGTCCCAACAGTGAAGCATGGTGGTGGCAGCATCATGCTGTGGGAGTGTTTTTCAGCTTCAGGGACAGGACGACTGGTTGCAATCGAGGGAAAGATGAATGCGGCTAAGTACAGGGATATCCTGGACAAAAACCTTCTCCAGAGTGCTCAGGACCTCAGACTGGGCTGAAGGTTTACCTTCCAACAAGACAATGACCCTAAGCACACAGCTAAAATAACGAAGGAGTGGCTTCACAACAACTCCGTGACTGTTCTTGAATGGCCCAGTCAGAGCCCTGACTTAAACCCAATTGAGCATCTCTGGAGAGACCTAAACATGGCTGTCCACCAACGTTTACCATCCAACCTGACAGAACTGGAGAGGATCTGCAAGGAGGAATAGCAGAGGATCCCCAAATCCAGGTGTGAAAAACTTGTTGCATCTTTCCCAAAAAGACTCATGGCTGTATTCGATCAAAAGGGTGCTTCTACTAAATACTGAGCAAAGGGTCTGAATACTTCGGACCATGTGATATTTCAGTTTTTCTTTTTTAATAAATCTGCAAAAATGTCAACAATTCTGTGTTTTTCTGTCAATATGCGGTGCTGTGTGTACATTAATGAGGAAAAAAAATTAACTTAAATGATTTTAGCAAATAGCTGCAACAGAACAAAGAGTGAAAAATTTAAGGGGGTCTGAATACTTCCTGTATGTATGTATGTATTGTGTGTGTGTGTGTGTGTGTGTGTGTGTGTGTGTGTGTTTTCTATTGTAATACTTTTTCAAAATGATCAAAGCTGAATTTTCCGTATCGTTACTCCAGTTTTCAGTGCCACATGATCTTTCAGAAATCATTCTAATATGGTAATTTGCTGCTTAAGAAACATTTCTTATTATTATCAGTGTTAAAAGTTTTGCTGTTCATATTTTTGAGAAAATTTTTACATTTATTTCCCTTTCTCATTATAACATTAAAATGTCTTTACTACCACTTTTGATCAATTTAATGCATCTTTAAATAAAATGACTAATTTTAAAAAATATATATTATTTAAAATTTTTGAATGAATTTATGATTATATTATTTAAATTTTTTGTACATTCTAAATTATTGTTTGTGCATTACTTAAATGTTGCAGTTCTTTTTTTCTTGTCATTTTCAATGCCATGATTGTCTTAATTAATGAAATGAAAACCTTTCTCGGCAAACATTTCTGACAGCATTTTCATTACAATGCTTCTGCATTAAGAAATGTGTGTTTATGTGTGTTGTAGGTTCCAGCACAGAAGTGTCGCTATGCGGTGGGCAGTATTTTGAGTGAAGGCGAGGATGCACCCAATGAGGAACAGCAGCAGCTGTATGAGAAGCACGGCTTCCGGGTTTTCTCTTTCCCAGAGGTCACACATGTCGTCACAGCCTCCTTCCCTCACCGAACCTCTCTCTCCATTTTCCTGGGGGTGCAGAGAGTTTATCCACAGCTGAACTGCTACATCAAGGTAACATCATCATCTTCCTCATTTGCCAAATGCCTTTTCTTAATTTGAAGGTCATGTTGCAGTAGCCTACTTCAGGTGTGTTTAATTCAAGTCATCCCCACTGTGTGATTGATACCGCCAGCGTGCTACAGTTTCCTTCAACATGATTGGTGTACTGGCACTTAGAGGTTATGAGAGAATGAACGCCTAGTCTGTCAGTGTTTCTGGAGGGGATGGAGACAGTAATTATTAAGCAGTAGACTTAATCATAGCAATTAAGGACAAATGGAGAGAAGAAAAGCTATGGATGAGGGCAAAGAAAGCAACAAATGAGAGTTGCAGGATTGCGAATTGGGAAGAGGTAAGTGGAGGAAAGTGCAGAGATTCGTTGTGGAAGGGAAGAAGCTCAGAGTAAAGATGCAAATTTCAAAGATTTTGAAGCCGTGGCTTAAGGCCCCAATATACTTCCAGCGATGTTCATTCTTGCTCTTCGCTTAGGGGTAAAATTATACTAGTATAGTATATTAGTGTACTAATAGCAAACATCCCAATGCTGTCTACACTGCTGCACGCTTTCCTCTCAATAACAAAATAAACGGTGAGAAGACAGTCAAGAAAGCACCTGATCATAGCGATGTGGATATGTTGGCATGAGCTCTGCAATTCAGCACTCCAGTCGTGTCACATCACATTTGTTTTAGTGCTGTCAAACGATTAATCGCGATTAATCGCATCCAAAATAAAAGTTTTTATTTACATAATATATCTGTGTCTACTGTGTATATTTATTATATACATATAAAACACACACATACAGTGTCTATTTTGAAAATATTTATATGAATATATTTATATTCATATTCATATAATTTATATTTTTATATATATATATATATATTTAATATATAAACGTAACTGTGATGATGAACCAGGTCAATGACATCATCACTAGAGTGCCAGCCTGCTATTTTGAATTCATTTGGTGTGCTGTTTGCAGGCATAGTTTGTGTATTGTATGTTGTATGTTAATTTTTGTGGATGTGCCACTAGGCATTGTTTAGTGCCAGTTTTGCTGCTCACAGCATTTTTCTTTTGTTTTTAGCACCAGTATATGGGTCATTAAGTGTTTCTTTTTTTTTGTACTTTGTGAACTGCTTCTTATAAAATTCCACTGCAAAAATAAATCACAACTGGCATTTTGGAAAACACTCCATTGTACTGAGCCTTCCTAACTTCTCCCAGGCCTCTTGGCAATTCTCTACATGACAGTAACATATTTTTATTAAATATATACATGCATGGGTGTGTTTTAAATAAAGAAATGCATGACAAACTAGTTTAAGGAAACATAACCTTTCACACTTCCGCCAGGTATGAGACATAATCCTTATTATTCTTTTATCATTATTCTCTTGTTTTTATTCAGCCATTATCAGCCTTTAAACTGGCAATAAAACGTTTACCAAGCCACATCGCTTCAATCCCAGTATACATTTACCCAACTATTATCAAAAGTATTTCTAAATAAATACAACAAAACATTTCTTGCGACCTTATGTTAAGTATTATGACAAAATGCATTATGAAGAAGAATTGGACCTGTTCTGCAGGTGCATTAGAGCTAATATTAGCATCATGCTTCATAAGACAATTTATGAGATTAATAGTACACTTTTACTCAGAACTCACTTCAAACCACCATCGAGTGTTTGTAATAATTTCCTTTTACGATCACATGTGGAATTTGGTCGTTTACTGTTGTTAAAATATGCTATTTATAGCCTTTTATATCGCTGCACAAATTAGCATTTCAGATGTGCACATTAAACTAAAAAAAATCACATACAGACCATATGAAATGTACATTCACGTTGTTTGTGATGTTACTGCCTCTCAGTTCTTAAGTTGCCAGGGATACATTCCAAGTATACACATTAGTAAAAGGATCTATTTTAATTTTAATTTGTCTATATACACTTTGGGTGGCCGCGGTACGTTACATTAAAAAAGTAGCCCAAAACGGCTCTGTAATTTTTCCCGCAACTGTATTTTCAAAATAGCCCACTTGTGCCGTTACCCTGGCAACACTGGTGCTGTACCAGTATATGTATATGTATACATATACATATATATATATATACACACACACATGTTCGTTTTTGTGAAAAGTGGGGACATCCCATAGGCGTAATGGTTTTTATAGTGTACTTACTGTATGTGCTATTGCCCTACACCAATCCTACACCTAAACCTACCCCTTACAGGAGACTGTGCATTTCAACTTTCCCCAAAAAAACCTCATTCTGAGTGATTTATAAGCGTTTTGAAAAGTGGGGACATGGGTCAATGTCCTGAAAAGTCACCTTCACCTTGTAATACCTATGTCATACCTTTTGTCATTATACAAATCTATGTCCTGACTTTTCACAAAAATGCGCACACACACACACACACACACACACACATATATATATATATACATACATGCATACAAAGTACACACAGATATATTATGTATATAAAGACTTTTATTTTGGATGCAATTAATCGCGATTAATCCTTTGACAGCACTAGTTTATTTATATAGTGCTTTATACTACAGATTTCATTAAAGCAAGCAGCTTTACAGTACTAAATAGGCAAAAACAGTGTCAGTGTGATTTAAATTAGAATTCCAAACTCGATTTCTAGTATAAAGCAGCTATCCAGTGTGTTCGTGTTTTTACTCGTGCCTGACCTCAGATGAACAGAAGAAATAAACCAGAGAAGAGTTACATGTCAAAGGAGGCGGGGCCTTGGAGCCACACCCACCTGTTACATAATCACCATGGACCAATGGTAGTTTATTTTCTGAAGAAAATGTGTGGAGCTTGTCTATGCAAATGCCACTGTCTAAGGTGTTCTTAGTGTTTTTGGTAGCCTTTTTAATGGGCCTCACAGTTTCTTGTCATTTTTGGCACCATCTGTGTGTATGTGTGTGTGCATGAGCCCCCTCAACTCTCCCCGCCATCTGCCCTGATGCAGCCTCAGTGTGAACGCAGCCAGCAGGCTCAGCCTCCTGCCTCCTCCAGACTCAAGATCTGTCTGCTCAGCTGCTAGATAACTTATCTCCTCCTGTTTGAGTCCTTCCCCTTTCCCTTTTCATGCATGTTTTCTTTCTGTCCCTTATAGAAATCTCGATATCGTCAACTTGCAGTTCTAGGCTCATGAAAGTCTGAAGAACATCTGTGTACACCAATCGGTGTTAAATGTTCACATCTATTATCTCAAACACTAGGGGTCATTACATTGAATTATTCCATCTGTTTGGACATAGGGATGGCAGTGCTTCAGTAAAAATATTGCTTCAGATTATTTAAATCCTCTTTCCCAAAATTTTGTTGGTGTCTGTGGTCTCTACACTCTCAGAAATAAAGGTACAAAAGCTGTCACTGGGGCGGTACCTTTTCAAAAGGTGCATGTTTGTACCTAAAAAGTCAATTTTGGTACTTTAAAGATACACATTAGTACGTAAAGTGTACATATTTGAACTTAATAGGTACAAAAGTATACCTTTTTGAAAAGGTACCGCCCCAGTGACAGCTTTTGTACCTTTTATTTCTGAGAGTGTAATGTGTTTTGTGTTGTTCCCTCGAATTAAGCACTTTTGTGGTTGCCTAAAGATGTATTGATGCAATGGGATAGACTTTCAAGAAAAACTCAATTATAGCAAATTGTTTGAGATTGTATTACATGTCTGAATACTGTTATCAATTATTAACTTGTACATCCTTCTCAGAAGGTTGTTTGTCTTAAATGAGTGCAGCTTTATCTGTGGAATTATGGAGAATTTGGTCTGTATGTAATGTGATGTAGAATCTTCTAGAAAGGTGGGCTACAGATAAGTGTTTCTATTTTATATTCTATTTCAGGGATGTGCAAAATATACAACTATTTAAAAGTTTGGGGAAGTTAGTTTGGGTCAGTAAAAAGTGTCTTTTTAGACACTCCAAGGCTTCATTTATGTGTTTAAACAATAACAGTTTGTTTATTTTTCATGTTTGTTTGATAGAATAGAAAGTTCAAAAGAAGAGCATTTATTAGAAATATAAATATAAACATTATAAATTGACAGTTAGTACTTAACTGTCACTTTTGATCTTTTTTTTTTTTTTTAAACTGACCTCAAACTTTTGAATAGTAATATATATTTTCAAAATCTGTTAGTCTGCTGCTGAAAGAATGAGTCAAATTATTGGTTTTAGGGAAGCCTTGTATAATTAGCCAGATTTTGTGTTTGCTTGACCCCAAGTGGACACGTTTTCATAAGACATGTCCTTGCACTTAAAAATGGCTAGTTGAAGCAGAACACATTGAGTGTTAATCTCGTGAATCTCACAACACATTTTTAAGTGTTTTTTTCTTTTTGTTGTTGTTTAAGATTGTTGTTGTTTCTATTATGAGAGGACCGATCAGAGCTGACAGGAAGAAAAGTGGGAGAGAGAGAATACATTTTTAAGTTTTACTGTTTTTTTTTTTTGTTTGTTTGTTTTTTTTAAGTTGATACAATGTCTTAAAAACAGAGAACTCATGACATTTTCATGATGCTCAAAACTTTAAAACAACACAATAAATTGTATCCTGGGTAGACAGTAGAGCTGCAGGAAAAACTGAGAATCGGTTTTGAACCGATCATTTGAACGAATGATTCAACAACTCGCACATAAATACTTCCCTTGTATCATTACTGGATAAATAAGCATTTTTGAACGAATGATTCAATGACCAATAGTTTTTGAACAGTCACTTGTCACCACCTAGTGGCGAAACCATGTAATTGACACAAATGTTATTTGAAGCTCCAATTACTTTCAAAAGGTGATTTGCACTATTTTGATCGCTACCGTAGACATCATTGTTTATATCCGAACTATAAACTTTCATTCCAGTATTTATGTGATGGTATGAATGATTGTAAGACAGAAATATAATACCTTATGTTTGACAAGACTGTTTGTGAAGCTGTTTCTTACATGCTCTCTCTGTGTCAGTGGCAGTGCGAACTCAGATTTGAATGTTCCGGTGTGACTTTTTTTAAAGATTTAATCACAATCTTTTAACAATTAATCATGCATCTCTAGTAGATGACATACAAAATTTCACCAATCAAAAATAGGCTCATTTAATTAAGAAACAAACAAACAAAAAAACATAGCACTCTGGCAGCATGCTAGCAGCTAAAAATGAAAATCTAAAAACAAACAGTTTATATAAACTAGTCAATCACACTAATGCACAAGCTGGTTGTTGCATGGTTTGTTTCTCTTTGAAAGTCTTCTGTTGAGTATGCTACCATGTGGCATGTTCACTTGTGTTCGAACAGATACAGCAACTATGAAAAAATCATTTTTTGATCACATCGAACATCTCAGACCGCCACATCAAACCTGAGATTCAGATCCAGCGTGGCTTTGTTTACATTACATAACATGATTCCCACAGTCTTATCAACATACACTGCATATGCATTGCCTCACGAGAGACCTGCAGATACCCGCCCCTAATCAACACCTAGGAGCCTGCCAAACAGAGCGTTTTTTCTAGCGCCTACATTCGTTCTGCTCCCTTGATGCCTCACAGGCGGCGTTTTCAAAGTCACTCTTAAATATATCTTTTAGTGGCGAATTTCCATTTTAAACAGCCCTCTCTTTTTACTTCTCCAACAAAAGGCAAATATTTCTCATCATGAATAATCCATAGCAAAGGCCGTCTGTCCGTAGCTTGCGTGGGCTGCAGATGATTGAACTTTGCGTACAGTCAAGAATGAGTAATTTGAAGGCAGTTGGTGATGTGAGACGGAAGGTTGGTCCTCTCTTGTTCGTGGGCAGATTGCACAGAGACGCTTCTAATTCCGACTAGGACAGTAGAAGGGAATCCCTATGGCAACCAGACCCGTTCCTGCAGGAGGTTGTTCAAGTGGAAACCTTGTTCTGCTGCTTTGTGTTTATAATGTGCTGTAGAGTGACATTATGGTATCGCTTACCCATGCATGCGTGACCACAAAATATAATTCTTCAACCTCAATTTAACAGAATTGTGCACAATTGGTCACAGTTACTTGTTAAGGCAGGCATCACTAATACTGTTCTGAAGCTTAGGTTGTATGAATTTAAAACCAACCTACAATACTAAAAAAATCTAATAAAATTTTTCAATGCAATTAAATAAAACCTTTTCTAAACCTTTTAACTTTACTTTTAATTTTAAAGTAAAATTTTTCACGAACTATGGATATTTTCTGGCGTATAGCAAGAATTAAATACATACCTATATTCTAATTTCGTATAACACTAAATTTAGTTAAACTACGTTGGATTTAAAAATTAATGCTCAAATGAGTTTGTGTGGAGAAAGCAATATTATGGATAGAGGATTCATATTTTATCCAGAAACAATGGTTTGAAGTTAAAAGTCTTGATCAGTTTGCTTATTACAAACACACAGCTTTTCGCTTCACAAGACATGAACTGATGGACTGGAGATTAGTTGTGGAATATTGTGATGTTTTTATCAGCTGATTGGACTCTCATTCTGACGGCACCCATTCACTACAGAGGATCTATTGGTGAGCAAGTGATGTAATGCTAAATTTCTCCAATTTCTTCAGAAACTCACCACAGATGGTATAACTAGACTATGTATCTCAGACAAGCCATTACCAACTGTTTCTTATACGCTGACCTGAGTTTAGCACTTCTGAGAATCATCACAGACATCCTGACAGCATAGAGAGCAAGCTTTCACATCAAGAACGGCCCCATATAACTCACACATGTCACGCAGAACCTCAGCGGTCCTCATCAAAGACAGGAAGGGCAAGAGACGGCAGAAAGTGTCTGGAGATCATGATTGAATGAATGGGATCAATATTTGGTCAGTCTTAGCCCTCCATTTTCTCTTACGTGAGCACACAGGAGAAACATCTATTTTTTTAGACCCCCGCTTGCTTCCCTGTTCTCCCGTTGGTCTGTATTGATCCAGCAGGTTCAGGTTACCTTTGCTAAGATAACACTACATGCTCATTACGTCTTGGTCTTTCCTAACCTCAGTCCTGCAATTTGATTTCTTCTCGAGACGCAACCGTAGTTCATCGACCGAGATCAAATCTAAAATCTTCAGTGTTAAGGCTAGTTTTGAAGATGAATTTTTGTATTTTTTGTCAATAATACACTGCAGTGCCTCCAAAAAGTCCAGGCTTTGGTATAAATCACTCATTATACTTTATTTAAAATTCCATGTTGATGGATATTTAATTAATGGATAATTAATTATTAGACTTTGTTCAAAATGTTCTTCTAAATTGCTGAAATTGTTTTGTTTTGTCCTAGAGTTGCAGAAGCCATAATGAGGATACAGTTGCTGTTAAATTGGCTCGTTCCAGTTATGCTCTCTACTATAATGGGAATGTTTAAAGTAACACCATCATATTCTAGATTTAACTTTTCTCATTAAAATGTCATTATTCAAGTTACAAACTGTGAAAATCAAGAAAAAAAGAGAAAGAAATGCATAATTGATGCTGTTTTAAATGATCAAGAAATGGCAAATGGTATAATAGTGACCCAGTGTAGGAAATATCTTTTTGCCAGACCAGCTAAAATCCTTTAGCCAATAAATGTGTGTGGTGTAAATCTAACATTTCAGAAAACACTTTATTTACTGTGAAATATGGTGGAGTTAGCATCATGCTTTGGGGTGGCTTTTCATTATCCGGGACTGGGTATCTTGTTAAAACAGAAGGAAAAACAAATGTTGAAATATCCAGGAAAATTTTGCAAGAGAACCTAGAAAATGGGGGAAAGTTCATTATTTACACTGGATGAATGGTGGCTGTCAGTCAGAGCCGTGTTCCCAAACCAGTTCGAGAATCTGTAGCACGATTTGAGAAATCCAGTGCACAGATGATATTCGACTAACTAGAACAACTCTTGCAACATGAGCCAAAATTACACCTGAAATGTAATGAAAAGTCGTTACATACATGCCATCACACACACAACATAGAACATTTCCATAGATATGACAAGTAGGCTATATTTTAGTTAATCATACATGCTTGTCAGTACATTCGGCTGTAAGCTTTAACCATATTTCAAAGAAAATCGAAGTAATTATGGAAATTATATATATATAGATTTCTTAAGTGTTAAGTGGGTCTAAAAAGCACTTTAAAGTTAAGCTATTTGCATTCACTGTAAATTGAAACTATAATGCATTTTCAATTAATGGCAGTTAGCATGCAATTAAATGTCTGTAAACATTACATTCAGTTCACACTATATTCTTTTAAAGTATATTTTTCGTTGCTCTTTTTAAAAAAGTATACTAAGTGTACTTGTCTTTTTAAATACGTGAGGCGAGTCAAATCAAATGAAAATGTTATAATTAAAGACAATTTTTGGAAAGAAAAGACTTAATTGAAAACCACAATACACAGAGAGTTGCACATAATGTCATTTGCAGTTTCTTGCTTGATCGGTAGGTTGTCATGAACTCAGACCTCAAACTACTCTAAATTCTTGATTGTGTGGGCAGCTGTCTGCCTTGTCATTTGGAATATGTATTGCAGTATCTAGCTGACAGTCAGTACATCAGCACTTGGAATGTCAAATACTTTTGCTCTGATCAGAATTTTGATATTGTTCACATTGTACCACAAATTTATATCTATCTAGCTGTGTCCACCTCTCTTGGTCTTTCTCTATCTCCCCTCTCCATCCTACAGCATCAAGCTGAAAGTCCACAATCAAACAACCAAAGTGGCCATGAACTTCTTGGACCAGGAGAAATGCTCTTCCAAATGCCACACTGACATTTTAGCTCAAAAGCTCCCTCTAAAGATTATTGGAGAAGGATGACAACATGAACCAAACTTCCTGCTGTTTGCTCATGAAAAAGCTCTGTGTTTGATAATCTCCTATTGTCACGCTGCAGGAGAGGTGCATCGTATTTTGTGCGGCCTTTCCTCAGTCCACACAAAGATGCACAAAATGTGAACATCTACTAGGAAAAGTTTAATAAAGATTAAATTCCCATTCAGGGTATTTTATTGGCATCTAGTTTAGATAGAATCGACAACCGGGTGTCACGCTGTGTGTTTTCACAGTCTCAGTTGCCTGCTTTCTTAATTAGCTGTTTGGTATTTCAGGTGAAAGGGTGTCATATTAGCAGAACACGTGATGAATTTTACACAAGATACTTGTCTAGCATGTTCTTCTTTGAAATTCCCCCTTAATAAATGACATAAATGTATTTTTTGCAGACTTTGTTGGTTTATAACATGTTTATAACACCAACTTTGTATTGTTATGCTACTGACATATGTAAAAGAAAAAATGTATAATTTTATATATATATATGTATGTATGTATGTATATCATGCTAAATTTATTTACATTTATAATTGTTTATTTCATGCTAAGTATGCTACAAATACATTTACATATTTATTTACTTAATAAAAATACCCTGCTTGTACTTCAGTATACTAAACTGATATACTTAGTCTGCTAAACTGAAACTACTAATTTTGAACTTAATGCACTTTAATTGTGCGGAAGAAGTAGTGCTGAAGATCAACTAAAGGTACACTAAAATATATAAGATTGTGCTAAAGTGGAACTATTGCAAGTATACATTAGGTACGCTTAAATATCTTTTCATTACAATCCTAATCAATAGTGACATTAAAACACATTTTAGGCTTAATATTAAGAACTGTGCATTGTGCACAAGTAGTACTCCAAATAAAGTTGAATTATCATTTTTATTTTGGTAAGTCTCCAGTGATATGCAAGTAAATATGTTAAAAGATTTGATATGTAATAAATGTATTTTAAATGCATTACTTTTTTCTCTTTCTCCTTGTTACCTGCACCCGAATGCAGCACCAATTTCAAAAAGATTCAAACTTTCTTCTGCATAGATAGGCAAGTTTTATTAAAAGCCCATTTTGCTAGAGGTGATTACTGCTTTAAGTGCCGTTTGATCGTCTTATTGAAGGATATGCACTTAATGTGTTTCTAATAATAAACCTGAACACAATTGGTCAGCAGCATAATTGAAAGCCTTAAAGCCATTGTACTTAATCGAAATTGAAGTCTACTGCTATATTAAAATTGCCACAATCTGTAAGTTAATTTTACACTGTATAGATTTAAAAACCATTAACCAATCGATCAATAATGGAAAGGCTTTGAAGTTTTTTCAGCCAGATTAGATCTGCAATGATGACTTGAAATTGAAGTTTTTGATAGGTTTAATTTATTTACACACATTTATGTGTTTATTTTACCTCTGTGTGTGTGTGTGACTTTATGATTAATATATATTGTTTATAATTCATAGTTCATCAGATTTTCCTACAATATTCCTATTTTGTCTTCGTAAACAACAGGGCATTTCTTCATTAGGGCCATAGGGCAACACACCACCTAAGTGTGAAAGGGAGGGATTTATTCTATCACATTAAACCACAGTGTTACTCTAGTTTTCACTGTTCGCTGTTTGTTCTGCCTCTGGATATATAATCTAATCAGCGTCAAATCACGTTGTGGAGTGCCGCCTCTTTTTGGGCGATTTCACTCCTGCAGAGAATCGCCCCGAGTGTTCTCATAGACTTCCATACAATTTTTTTTTTTTTTCGAACTGCAGGGACTGCAATGCAATCTCTATGAGTTCCAGAAAAGCTAGCACTAACGTGCTTTCGTCATCATACGTAACCTTAACTTATGCAGTGATTGGTGGGAACAAACATACCTCTATTAATTATCTTTAAGCTGAAGTCAGGACTAGTCTGTATGGGCTGTATAAAGCAAACCAATATCTCACCAGTAAAGTTTTGATGGAAGACGACTGTAATGGAGGTAAAGACAATTACAGTGACATACAGGAGTCATACATTATTAGACCCACGCAAGTCCGTTATTATTAATGTGCAAACAAACAAACCGTGTATGTGCGTTCTTTGATAACTTTTTGCACAAGCACATTTCAGTATGGTCGCATGTCTGATTTATAGTGTTTTTTTTTAGGAGGAGGAGTTTGCAATGGTCAGTGGTGTTTATATACATATGGGCATCAGCACTCAGTCTGATGAACTGTTCACTGGTCATGTTGAGCTGCCTTCAGATCACCACATTCAGCAAATTCAGAATGGTTTTTATTTACTTTTTTAATTTGTGTTTTGCTCTGTTTAATAATTCTGAATGGATCCGTAAACATTTATATACAGTCAGGTTAAGGCGGCTGGTGTAATGGTCCGTGTGTTCATGTTTGGTATTGCAGCTTGACTTGTAGTTATGGAAAATGCTCTAAACAAACGTGACATTTATTTTTTCCTCACAATTTTTGCTGTTGCACTTTATACATAAATTGTGAATTAGGAAACTTGAAAACATGAAAAATCCTTGCAGAAAATATAGTTTTGTGAGAAACATCCTTAAACTTCTATTTAAAATGTTTCAAGTCTTAATATTTTTTCTTTTGTTATACTGGGATAAGTCATTCTGGGATGTAGCTATGCTAAAATTGTTGGATGCGGTGAAAATTTTCCACCAGCTGCCACTGCTGAACAGTGTCTGTTGAGTTGCATTGTATGGAAGCTGTTCGCATGATTGTTAGAGGTGCCCTCGGTATCCGCAGAGACTGCTGCACATCTGTTGGACTTGAGGGCATTTTTGGGCACCCTGCAGGCCTGAGCCAAGATCATTGCTAGTAAAGGGCACAGACGGATACATGGAAAACCTGAAAGGTTGACTGGATAGTAGGTGTGTATGTGTTCTGTGTGTATTGACATTGCTGGCCTTTACCGCTGCCAGTGTTTGTGTGTTTCCCTCTCTAGACCGTCTACTGCCCACTCAACCATATGGCCTTCCTGACTGCGAGCCAAAGCTGTTTGTGACCTATGACTAGACTCTCAGATGGTGGCTAAGAAGACGTAGCACACACAAACACACACATTATGAGAGTAGTGTATTTTTATAGTTCGCTTCCAGGTGCAGACAGTGACACTTATTCCTAATTTGTGCTTTGAATCGTTTGTTTGTTTTCTGTTATTTTTTCCAGCTGTCGCCACCCGTGGCTCAGCTGTTCCCCCCCGTGTCATGAAATATTCATTAGTTTGTCTCCTCTGTCACCTTATATTCCTTGCTGAATCATTAACACTCATTACTCCAGAGCAGTGAAGATTTAAATCAGACAGGTGGGCTTCTCACCCAGAAGAGTACTGTGGTTGTACCATGAAACGCAATAATTACCATATTCATGTGCCATAGTATTTAGATTGATATTTAAATTAATACCATTAAGTTCAAAAGTTTGGGTTTGGCAAGTCTCTTATGCTCACCAAGACTGAATTCATCATTTTTGATAAAAAAAAAATGCAGTAAAATGGTAATATTGTGAAATATTACATTTAAAATAACTGTTTTCTATTTTAATATATGCAAAGCAGAATATTTGTCATTATTACTCTAGAATCAGTGCCACATGACCCTTCAAAATCATTCTAATATGCTGATTTGCTGCTCAAGAAACATTTATTATTATTTTCAGTAGGGGTTGACAGATTATTTTTATGGTTATCGTTACTGGTCATTTTCAAAACCGGTTTGCCAATAAAATAATTTAAAAGCATTTAAAGAAATTTTTGTCAGAGCCCTTGTTATTCTTAATTTTGACATTAATTTTCATTTTTACACCAGACATACTAAAATATATATCTAAAACCCCCTTAGCTATTATAAATTCACTGTAAACCACGGCTTCACGAGGCTTATTGCTTTTATAAAACGGTTATTCCATATATGTAGCAAGGTTTCACAAAATAAAACAAAGCAAATAAAATGTAATGATATTAATAAAAACATTATTCTTCTGCCAAACAATGTAGTTCCTCAGAAACGGTTGTGGTTGCAACACACAGACATAAACAAAGGTGTATGTTTGTAGAGTAATTTACAACAGCTTCGAACACGGCTCAACCAATCAGAAATATAAATATAAATATTTAGGTTCAAAATATTGGTTACCAGAATACTTGATCTGTAATAATCGGTGTCTGCATTGGCCCTGAAAAACACGTATCTGTCAACCCCTAATTTTCATTGTTAAAAATAGCTGTGCTGCTTAATTTTCTTAATATTTATTTAAAACACAAGTCTTTTGTTACATAAATGCCTTTGTCACTTTTGATCAATTTAATGCAACCATAAAATTATAATTACAATAATTAAATTAAAGTAATAAAATATAATAATTATTATAAAAAGAATAAAATTTCTTCCAAAAAACAAAACAAAAAAAAACTTTGAACAGTATTATCTACAAGTACTGCATATACAACATGTTGACATTTTAATAATATACTCTCTAGCTCTGAAGTGGAAATGTCTAGTGCAGGTAATAATATCACTCTTTCCAAATCTGTGACATTCACATATGTCAAATGTAATTAAAAAAAACTAGAAAAAGTTGAGGAAGCTTATATAAAAGTGATTCTGGCACAGTCTGTTAGAGAGCTTCGGTGTGTGTGTGTGTGTGTGCGCACACATGCCCGCCGGGACTGTACGATATGAGACATTGGTGAGCGGTGGATGTCTGGTCAGGCCACAAGAGGGACGCCAACACGTCCCTCTGCCCGGCCTGTTCCGTTCCAGCAGTTCAAACATGACTTTTGTCCCAGAGCCTGGGGGAGTCCAGGAACATTTGCGAGAGGTAAATGTCACATTTGAATATGATTGATCAGCCCTCTGTGCGAAAGTGGCTGAGAATTAAGATAAGATGAATCCGAAATTAGTACAGGAAGGGGGGGACAAGATGATATTTGCATGGTTGTGGTGCTGGAAATTGATTTATTTTTTGTTTTTGAGGATTCAAGAAGCTGCTTGATGGTGTTGTTATCATGCATTAAATTACAAGGTGGATGAATAATCTTTCAAAACTCAAGGCTGGGGGCTGATTTTCCCCTCAAAGGGTGTCTGTGTTTGTTTGTTTGTTTGTTTGTGTGTGTGTGTGTGTGTGTGTGTTCATCAGTCAAGCTGAAAGAAGTGTTATAATTCAGGACCAAAGATACTCGAGGCATAAGACCAGTAATCTCCCATCAGCTTTTGCAGGACACGTGATCAACCCTGAATTAAAGAGGATTTGTGTTTGTAACATCTGCAATGACTGTAGAAGTAGATGCTGCTAATATGGAACAAACCAAACAGGGAGTCAAAGATTTTGATTAGCTGAATTATTTAATACAAGATGAGTGTGTTTTTGGGTATCTGTGTGTATGAGGTGAGAAAAGATGAAGCAAGCTGGCTGATATGTGTCGAGGCAGCATGCTGGAGACGGTCAAGCTGTGGCTGGAGGAGAGTGTGTAGGTGGGAATGTGTGTGTGTGTGTGTGGTCATCGAGGTGTAAATGAAACAGCACTCTGACCCATGAGGTGAAAATGAACTAGCAGTTCTCAGCTTGTCATATAGTCTGGTTGCATCTTTTTTTCCCCTCTGTGTTTATCGTTTTTGCACTTTCCCCCTCTGGTTTCCTTTAGCTAAATCCCAGCTGGATCAATCACACCTCAGTAGTGGTGACTGGATTCCTGTACATCCATTTTGAAGAGCTGAGAGGATTTGGTGTTCCCAACCACCATCCACAATAGTAGTTGTATTGCATGTGCACTTTTTTTTATTTGTTGCTTATTAGGCCTGAAAAATACTCTGTTTTACACATTATTGCATTCTATACTGAATTAGACTGCATTTTCTAAAAAAAAAAATGGACTATTGACTTTTAAAACCTTTTAAAAGTTTGAAGTGAGCAAGAATGCATTTAATTGAATAAATAATAATCAAAAGTGACTGAAAAAAACATTTATAATGTTACAAAAGATTTCTATTCAAACTATATATTCTATTGAACTTTATATTTATCAAAGATTCCTGTAAAAAGCCTTGTAAAAATTTTAGAATGATTTCTGAAGGATCATGTGACATTGAAGACATTAACAAATATTAAAATAGAAAATAGTTCTTTTAAATTGTAATAATATATTACAACATTGCAGTTTTACTGCATAAAAGACATCTTTCAAAAGCATTAAAAAATTATACCGACACCAAACTTTTGAACAGTAGTGTAAATGGCATCAGGTTTGTTTCTTGCCTCAGAGATAACGAGGAGAGCAACCATAATTCTTTTCAGGTAGTAAACAAATCATTATTTAGGCACTGCAACAGTCCGCTTTAAAGGATGAATAGATGAATAAAAAGATATTTATTTATTTTCAACAAAGGCATTATCCAGACATGCTGATTAACTCCCACAATTATAATATGTCACCTCTGTTTCTTTTTTCTTTTCTTTTCTTTTTTTTTAAAGTAATGTCTTTGATGTCTTCTATTTCAAAGGCTACTACTTGTTTCTTGTATCTCCAAAGTTTAAGAAAAACATTTGTGTTTGTGTAAGTTGAATCTAAGATTCTCAACTTTGTTTTGTCACACTAAGGTCACCGTGATCTTTCATGCCTAGCCTTCCTTTACGCAAAATCTGACCTTTTCTAGTGCATGAAAAATAACAAAACTAGTTTTAGATCCAAATCAAAGCAACTTTTGAGGTAGTTTTCTTTCATCTATGGTTAAGAGAAATTTAATTGCTGGGGTTAATTGCAGGGCTTCCCCATTAACAAAGTAGGCTATTGTGAGTAGCCCATGTTGAAGACTGGATTCGTCCGGTAATGATATGCACTGATTGGGATTCCTTGTCTTTTACTCTCTCAGATTAAACAAAACAAAAAAAACTCTCTAATGATGGATTTTCTCATCAGATCTGTGTCTTCGAATGGTTCCCTCTCTCCCATCCCTCTACTCTTTGGAATATCAAAGGATCTAATCTCCATGGAAATCTTTCCGAAGGTTTCCTTGGTAACCAGAGTTTCACATGGCTCAGATTTTCATCTCATTTTTTAATTTATAACTTTTATCTTGGAGGTTATAAAAGTGGAACAGTTCATGAAGTAGCCTTCAAAAAATGTCAGTATTATTGGCTATCTACAGACAGTATTTGGTCAAGCCTCTCCTGGAAAGGATAAAAGCGCTAAAGCCTCTTACAGCAAAATGCCATAAGTTTGATGCGCACTTGGGGAAGATTGTGGACCACATAATGATAAGGTGCGACGAAGCAACCTCTTCTTTCGGTCTGTTCCCTAAAATGTGCTTTTATCTCGTCCTATGTGAAATATGAACACCTGTTTTTTACTTTCTCTTGGATTCTTTCCGTCGTTCCCTAGAGCTCCGGGGATGTTTCATTCATCATGGAGAGTGATTCTTCCTCCATTCTGACAGACTAGCCATTTTCCAGCAAATAAGAAATGGTATCTTTTGAACTTTAGAGATGGT
Organism: Onychostoma macrolepis; assembly: GCF_012432095.1. Lineage (NCBI taxonomy): Eukaryota > Metazoa > Chordata > Actinopteri > Cypriniformes > Cyprinidae > Onychostoma > Onychostoma macrolepis. Next base: position 11,221,957 of record NC_081165.1, on the reverse strand, counting down.
CTGAAACACTTACTTTTCTTTATCATTTCCTGGTCATACTGGACATTTTTCACTACTAGGGTAGTCACAAGTCCTACTTTTTAAAGAACTGACAAAGGGGATCCTGCCAAACCGTTGAACCTCTCCTTCAAGATAACACATGCAAATTTCAGCTTTCCTCCTCGTTTCCTGCCAGAGGATTTTCAGCCAGACCTGTAATGAAATTTAGGAGCAGTCGACTGTGAGTTTGGAGTCTCAGGAGCACGGGGGAGCTTAGAGGAGGACCAGAACCATTTAGCTTAAGGAAATGGCTTTGACAAAAGACCGAACACTGGGACGTCTTTCTCGGGTCAGTGATTTACAAGGGAAGACCAATTGAATGTATTTAGCTGGTGCAAATAGGCCACACTAATCTGAGAAAGCAAGTTTCTTCGAACAAAGTTGTTTGTGAAAGAGGATAAAGTCAGTGCTTTGTGCACAAAATTTCATAATGGGGTCTTTTTGGTGTTGTTTACATGATCTACATCAGATCTGGTTTAATCTATGTTATCTAATATGTTACTTTAAATTACTAAGCAATGATCACTGTTATAATTTCTCACACGTAATGTTAGGGAACTGAACAAATCCCTAACCTGAATACCTTTTAGGTCACCCAAAAAAAGAAAGAAAAAAAAAGAAAAAAGAAAAACTGTCATCATTTACTCACCTTCATGTTGTTCCAAATATGTATGAGTTTCTTTTTCTGCTGAACACAAAAGAAGATATTTTGAAGAATGTAGGTAACCAAACAGTTGACAGTATTGACTTCTATAGTATTTTTTTTCATACTATGGAAGTCAGTGGCTACCATCAACTGTTTAGTTACCAATATTCACATGCAGGCTCGTGCAGATTTGGGGTGACATGAGGGTAGGTAAATGATGACAGAATTTTCATTTTTGAGTGAACTATTTGGACCTTTTTTCTTTTTTGGAGCAAGCAAAAAATAACAACAAATATTTACATTGATCCAAGCCTTATCTTGTGGGCTCTTTTTGATTGCCCAGTAAGACACCCAAGCAACCACTTAGAAATGCGCTGAACGCTATTTAGAACATATTAGAAACATCATAGCAACCACCCTAGCATTTCAATGTCTTCTAGAAATGTAAAATATAGACTAGTTAATCTGTTAAACTGTAGCATGTAGTCTGCATTGTTTCTTTGAAAAAAAACTTTAATTAAAAATTTTTTTTTTTGTCAAAATAATTGTGTTTGTAGCAGAAAACCTCTCCTCTCCTCTTCTTGAAGTGTCAAGACAAGAAAGACTAAATGTATTTTTAGAGATTAAGTGGCAGATAATGGTGACGGTTGTAAAGATACACTTGTCCATCCCCTGTATTTTTCTTTGATGTCTGACAGTTGTCCACCCAGTAATCCTGTAGATTACTGTCATTAAAGGAGGAGGACAAGAGCAGGTGTCGGAAGAGAAGAATTCCAGTGGACAGCAGTCTATTGTGGAATATTGGAATATGATGTGTCTGTTGAAGCTGAGGACTGTTTTAGATTCTGAGGTTTGTGTAAACACAGAATGGTACATCTTAAAATACACTTAAATCTGTTCTTTTATTGTAAGCAACTTACTACTAGGTTACTAGGGTGTTCTGGGTGACCGTTAGGAGGTTTTTAAGGTTTTTGGGCAGTCGTTAAGAAGTAACCAGTGTTTTAAGCGTTGGCTAGGAGTGACTAGGGGGTTCTGGGTGGTTGCAGGTTTGTTCAAATCTACCCTAGGTTTAAGCCTTAGACAGCACCATTATTTACTGTTTATTAGATCGATTTCTTTCTAGGGATGCACGATATTATCGCCTGATATCAGAATCGGCCGATAATGGCTTTAAATGTAAATATCGGCATTGGCCAGATATGAAAAATTATGCCGATATGTCTTGCCGATAAGACTACGTTAACTCACATGTGCTCAGGGTGTGCTTGTGAATAGATCATGTCAACAGTGTGGCTCATTCTTGAAGCAAAGTTTTGTCTGAATGATGATTAGGTTTCTTTTGGATCGCTGCATTTAATCTGTGAATGAGGTGTTCTGTGTGTGATAGAGTTAACAGTAATAGCACGTGCAGCGGCAGCCTCCCCCGGGTCCTAACGCCCGTTCGGTAAGGAGTTTTAATCTGTAGGGGGTGCTGTTGGCCTACTTCTAATTACACAAGTAACATTTATACTGTGTTTCTGATTAAATAAAACTGTAATTGATGTCATAAAATTATGAGTATGTTTTGATTTAAAGGTCAGAAGCTATAGCTTGCATGGAGAGAAAAAAATCACAACCATGACACTGATTTATTCATTAATGTGTAATGTTTTATTTTATAAACAAATCATAAGCTCTAAAAGATTTTCAGAATTTTTACAACTCTTCTGCTTTAGACCATCTACAAATGTTAAATCTTAAAATAAAATGTTAGGGTTAATTCTGGGAAAAAAATGCAGCGATTGATATATATTTTATTTATAGTTATTTTCAAAGCTTCAATGTACTGTCATAAAACCTTCATTATTGTTGATTTAATTCTAACAAATAAGTTCTTGTTAAAAACTAACTAAAATTTCTGCACAGGAGAGACTTTCCAAACAAAAGGAAATAAATCGGTATCGGCCAAAATGAGTTGAAAAATATCGGATATCGTGCATCCCTATTTCTTTCTGATTGATCTTTGACATTTTCTCTTCAGGTGATATCACCGCTGGGAATTTTCAACACAGGAGAAAGATATTATAAGGTCTGCAAAGCAGTTTAGACACTAAGGCCATTCATCGCCAACAGCAACAAATCTATGAAATATGGAGGATCAGGGGTTCACCCATCAACATAATTGATTTTAATAACAAAGACATAAACTGTTCCAGAATCAGCACTTCAGAAATGTGCTGACCTATTTCATAGATGTGTGGTTTGGTGATTGTTTTTGGCACATTCATCTCGTCATAACACATTCAGCCCACTGCGGTTGCCCAAGACAAAGCATATGTTGGTGTGTGTGTGTGTGTGTGTGTGTATGTGTGTGTGTGTTTGTGTGATGCAAGTGACAGGATATGCTGTGTTTAGAAACAGTACATTTGTACGTTGGGCCGTAAGGTCTTGTTTAGTCCCAAATTTATCTGGAGTGCTTTTGTTTATTTTTCTGAAAACACGCAGGATATATTTGGAAGGGTTTTCCTCTGACGTTCCATCAGATGTTTATCCCCAGGCAAGGAACTCAAAGAAAAGAAAACATGCATCCGTTCTCACATGAAAACCTGTGGCGTGTGAGAGGAATAAAACTACACAAATACATTAATAATCTTTTATTTCTCACAGGCATTCTCTGTTGGTGGTGACCAGATTGACCTTCTGTTTCCTTTTTTACTGTCTGTTTGTGTGTGAGAGGGATTTTGGTATATGTTTGGTATCAATGCTTCAAAGAAAGAAAGAATTATATTATCATGTTATTATAATAATAATAATTAATATAATACTACATCACAGCACTTTCAATAACACTCTGTAGATATTCTCGCCATTTCTTTTGCAGTAGAAAAACAACACGTTTCTGCAGAATCGGTTTGAATCGCAATGGAGGGACATCCCAAACAATCTTAAAGCTACTCAATCACCAAGCCAAATATTTGATGGGCTTCTCCAGCAGTCACTGCAGGGGCCTTTTCTCCTTGTCATTCACGTCTTTTCTCGTAAATGGCATGGAGTCTCTCTCTGGGTCTTATCTTTCTCTCATGAGATGTGCAATCCCCGGAGGCACTAAAGATATTGGGGATATTTTATGGCAGTGGTCCATCACTGTGAAACATCCTTTTGCCTTGAAAGAGCAGTATGGCATTTTGTTATTTAGTTGGTCATTTTTGTTGCTGCAGGGTCAAAGTGTGGATCTGGTTGCACCATCTTGTTCTACAAGTGAAAAAAAAATGAATTGGTCAAAGGTTCCTCTTTTATAGCTCAAGAGACTCATTCACGCTACTGTTTAAGAGTTTGGGCTCAGTAAGATGTTTTTTTAAAGAAATCATTACTTTTATTCGGCAAGGATGCATTCAACTGATTAAAAATGCCAGTAAACACACTTATAATGCTACATAAAATTCCTATGTTAAAGAAATACTGTTCTTTTGAACAGAAAATAAATTCAAAGGAATAAATTACAGATTAATATATATTAAAATACAAAATTATTTTAATTTAACTTTTTTTTCAGCAAGGATGCATTCAACTGATTAAAAGTAAACACACTTATGATGCTACATAATGTACACAGGAATAAATTACAGATTAATACATGGGTCAGTATCACTGTAGAGTGCCTTTTGGTGTCCTGTACATAAATAACTCATTTGCCATGATAACTTAACATAAAAAATGACTATGAAAGGGTGTGTTATATTAGGATAAGTTTTTATATTCATAACAAAAGCATTACTTGGCTCTTTAGATGCATTTTCTAGATTTTTTTTTTTTAGTTTTGTGTTATTTTGCTTTGTCCCATGCACTGCTCATTAAATTTGAGTAGAATACAGTCAAATCATTAAATTAAAAAAAAAAAAATTCTCTATTAATATTTTGTTAATTTTTTTGTTAAACTCAATTTGAGTTTATTGATCATTTGGTAATAAAAACGATTTTTATTTAATAAAAAAGAAGAGTTTTTCCATGTCCCTTGAATGGTTGTCCACCCTGTCATGTTGGGAAATCCGCCCATTTAAGAAAAGGCCATCCCCTTTAGTGACATCAGGACAACAGATTTTTGTGTCCCTTCAGTGGCGGGAATTTCAACCGCTGAGGTGAATAATTTGGTGACTTTTCGATTGACAAATTTTCTCCGTATGAGTTTGCTTACTTGCTTTTCCCAAGCTTAACATGTCCACACTGTCGGCATAAAATATGCCAGAAGTGATTAGAATACAGTATTTTCAAAATATGTAAGTTTAAATATACCAAATTCTCTTCAACATCCAGACTAAATATTTAGCTAGCCAGTTTGTTGTAAGCTAATATGCTAATTGAAGCTCAAAATGTCCACCCTGTCGGCCATTTAGACTCGATAGAGTGGACAGACGCATTACAGGGTGGACTGAATGAAAATGAATGGGGAGGGGTGGTAGAGGGGTGCTATATCAATGTGATTGAGGGTGTAATTATATTATTTATTATTATTATATTATTTTTTTTAGAAGTTTAATAAATATTTCATTTTCATATTTTGTCATGATTTGTGTGTTCTGCATTATGTGTCCACACCGTCATGTGCTGGTCCACCCTGTCATCTTGATATTTTACAATAATATTTTAAATAATAATTTAATCATATCTATATAATCCAGTGTGTTCAATAGCTAGGTTTGGGTGCAATAACATGCAAACAAAAACTGCATCCAAATATCAGAGTTTTCTCCAAATAAGAAAAAATACATGTGTGAATTGAATGAGTTTCTTTAAAAATACATGGTTTACATAAAATCTTTTATGTATTTATGATTTGAAAGCAAACAAATAGCCCTGTTTAGGAAAGGGACGTCATACCTTTCAGAAAATATAATTTGCATCTTATTTTTTGCAATGAAAATGTATTTAACAGTAATATATATGTCCATGACAAGGTGGACATACCTTATGGTTTATGCTTCGAATAATGGCCCATAATTATCTAAAAAAAAAAATGTGTGGGAGCTCAGCTAATATGTTTCTATAGTACTTGAGTGTCTACTATTTATGATATGACAAAGCGAATGGGAAATTAAAACCAACATTTTTGATTATTGTGAGGGTTGAATGGTGATTCATTCTATGGTGATATAGCTTTACAATATTACTGGCTTACTGTATTTTGGGGGAAAACATGCAGTCTTAATGAGCATGAGACACTTTCAAAAACATTTTGAAAAATCTTACTTTTGAGAATTTGGATTGCAGATGTTGGTGTCGATCTCTTCAGAAATTCTTGAGGAAACGTGTGAGATTATTGGGTTCTGTTTCTCACAATATCACAGCAGTATTATATCAGTTTAATCTCCAATAAGTCTTTCTTTTCTATGAAAAGCAATGCGCAAGATCTCAGTTGATATTATAATTTCTTAAAGGCCGTATTCTGAAAACGTCATCGATCTCATGAATGTTAAATGTCTTATTAGACATGTATTGAAGTAATATCACGCTTGACACATTTTCTATTGGACTATGTGTATCACGCCATCCAGATCTTTATTTCTGTGATTCTTTGAATGAATAAAAGCCTGGAATCTGATCTCAGAGCATCACCGAGTTCAAGATTCTTTTCATAGAGTAGAAAGGCAATCCATGCTTATCATACCCTCTGCTATTGTTGAGAAGAAGAAAAGTGAAAGACATTTCCATGCCCTGTTTTCTCTGAGTCTAGCGAGGCTGAATCTATATGAGGGAACATTAATTAAAAGGATATACAGAGAACAGCAGCACTGTGAGATAGAACCTTTCCTTTTGAATTTGGATGAGAAACTTTGACAGCTTTTCATCTTCGTCTCTGGCTTACCCAGCCATCCTTCTTCTTTTCCTCTCCATCTGTTTTCTTTTCTTCTTGGAGATTGCGATGGAGCCTTTTTTGCTTCTGTATTTTTTTTCTGCCTTCTCCAGCGTCATTAATTTGGTTTTCTAAATTGTTTTAAATACACAATTATCCCAAGTCTTACCTTGAGATGCCATTCAGCACAGTTGTATTTAACCATGTACAGATTTAGCACCAGCTAATGATCAAATTGGAAATGAGTTTAAATGACTTGAGTTAATATGGACTGCTTTATGAATATTTTATAACTCCTTTATGCCATGTTATTGTCATTTTGGAGCTTGACAGACTCTGTCCTCATTCACTTTAACTATAGTGAAAAGAGTGACTTCACATATTGATATTCTTCAAAAATTCACCTTTTGTGTTCCACAGAAGAAAGAAGGTTTGGAATAAGGTGATTAAAATAATGACTGAATTTTTAGTTTTGAAGTGAACTAGTCCTTTAAATCACACTTGCTTTGTACTACAATGAAAAGTTGTCGGCACTAGAGCTTAACAGTAGGTTTCCGAAAGTAAAAGTGCAATATTCAAGTTCTCAATAGTGTAAAAGATTTTGTTTAGATTTTTAGTAGATGTTAATATCTATATGTAATAGTTTAGATTTTTATAAACGTATTAAAAAGACATGCTTCGTAGCATCAGTAGCTCTATTTAAGTCCTTCAGAAGTACACAAACTTGAATCTTTTCTCACAGTTTTTATTTAGGTTGATTGCTTTGGTTGAAGTACTCATTGAGGTGTTTTGGAAATGCCTTCGGATATAAATACAAACCTAGGCTTCTATGAAATGGTTCCTTTATAGAGCTGCATTTGTAGGTAAAACATTGGAACAATGGCTGATTCTTTGAGGCAAAGAAATGACATGAGAGTATTGACCTGATGATGATGGTGAATATGAATCTTCTTGCCCTTCAGCTTTATTTTGATTGCAGAGTGCCACGTGGGACTGTGTGCTGGTTAATTATCTAGAATCAATAGTTCAGCCATAAACCAATTACAAAATCCCAACAGGGAGAACAGGACAATACACTTATGGATTATGCATCAGCATTTTAAGTTGTACTAGACAGGGGGAAAAAAGCCAAAACTTCTAATAATGATAAATTAGCTGAGCTTATTTTTTACCATAGATCCTTGCACAAGCAATTGTCCCAATTCTGTGACCTAAGAGTTGGAATCAATGAATCAACAGACATTGTTTAAATTTGCTCATCTGTGCATTTTCCTTTTTCAGGTCTTGAGGGACCCGGATCTCAAACAGTATGGCACGGATGCATTGTTTATGATATTGGAATATTAATAGCCTTACGTAATTCCCCAGCTTCCAGTCCCTTCTGTCTTCTGTCCCTGTTTATGGCCCCAGTCCTCCAGCTTTGTTCGTGGCAGAACACGTCAATCATCTGTCAGAAGTAGAATAGGGCTGTGGCGGTTAGATCAAGGTTTCAGATCAGGCCTTTTCCTCTGTCAGACTTTGAATTTGTTTGTGAGTTGAATGGTTTAAAGGTTAGAAAAGGGGGTTTGCAGTAATACCATAGAACCATTTTGATGGAACCATTTCATGGAACCATCAATGCCAATAAGGAGCCTTTATTTTTAGAGTGTAGGAACAGAATATATGCTAATGCTAAAGGCAAGGTGATGAAGAGTCAGTCAGGTCAGAATAATTAGGTATTTTTATATACCTATAATTTTAAAGGGATAGTTCACCCAAAAATGAAACTTCTGTCATCAATTATTCACCCTCACGTCGTTCCAAATCTGTAAGACCATTCATCTTCAAAACACAAATTACAATATTTTTGATGAAATCCGAGAGCTTTCTGACCCTGCATAGAAAAGCAATTTTATTAAACTTTTTGTGTGCAAAGAATGCAAAAATAACTACTTTACTTTATTTAACGATTTCTTCCCTTCCGGGTCATTTTTCTGGGTTATTCTTGTTTTCTTTGCACACAAAAAGTATTCTCATAGTATTCATAAAATTAATGTTGAACCACTGATGGATATTTTAATGACGTCCTTACTACCTTTCTGTGCCTTGAACGTGGTAGTTGCGTTGCTGACTATGCAGGGTCAGAAAGTTCTTGGATTTAATCAAAAATATTTTAATTTGTGTTCGATGATGAACGAATGTCTTGTGGGTTGACATGAGGGTGATTAATTATTGTCGGAAGTTCATTTCTGGGTGAACTATCCCTTTAAGAGTTGGATTCTGGTCATTATATAGACCGAAATCTATCAGAATTAGGTTATACTTAACAGCCCGACTGAGTCATACAGGTTTTGAAAGCCTTTGTCTATGAGAAACAGATGGTGGGAGAGAAATTCAGTAAAAGCTGAAGAACAGAAACATCCCTCATCTTCCAGACTGTTTGAGTACATGTAGACAACTAAACATGGGGGGGGGTCTCCTTTTAGGGGGGAGCAGTTGTCTGACTTGTACGGATGTGTTTTCAAGTAAGTAATTTATCCAAATATAACTTCTGTCCAACCGTCTTGTTTTCTTGCACTTCAGTCGCTTACATAAGACCATTTCTGATTTGCATATTCAACACTTCACTTTAAAATATTCATCAGCTTAATGAATATTGATGTAACATTTGACTACTGTTAACTACACTCTGCCTGAAGTGAAAGCGACACAGAGTCTGCAGTCTGGACTCAGCAATAGGCCTTTTAGGGGTTTGAAAGGAATGTAATTATCAGAATTATGCATTTTGGATGTATTTAACACATTTACACTTCCACAGAAAACAAGGAACATACTCATCCTGAGCATCCCAAACAGAGCCTCTTTTGGTTCCTTTGTATACTGATGGAGAAAAACTGCCTGTTTCAATTAGTGTGATTTAGCGCTTGTAAGATTTGAATGAAAAGATCACAAAACAAGAATTGACTCAATGGGGGGTTTAACGACACTGGTGGGGGCTCTTTAAAATCAGTTGAAATGAAGAAAGCTTTGCAAGCTTTGATAAGATGTGTGTGTGTGTGTGTGTGTGTGTGTGTGTGTGTGTGTGTGTGTGTTCAGAATGTTTAAGAGATAGAAAGGGCATTACAATGGTCCAAGCCTCATCAGTGTTAAAATCAGTGAGTAATAAGGAAGAAAACCGTGGAGAGGAAGGAGGAAGAGGAAGTGTCAGTGGGTGGACACAGCTCTCTAATCTTAGTGTCTCTGGAAAACCTGCTTTTAGCTTTTCAACTTTTCCTTATATTTGCTTTCCCTCTCTTCTCATCTGTCTTTGTTAGACCTTCCAGAGGAAATGTAGCAATGGTAACAAGGAAATGTTCTGTTAACCCATGAGTGCCACAGATTTCTCTTCTAAGTGTGTTTTATGCTTAAATATGAGCATTTCCAAATGTTTATCCTTTAGGGGAGTTTATAATTTTTTAGATAAGACAGTATCTATAGGTCTAACATGCCATTATGTGAGAGATAATGAACAGTAACAATATCACAGAATAAATTCCAGCATGAACTAAAATAAATGCACATGAAATATTAATTGGAGTTGAAATTATTTATTATGTGAAATGAAAGAGGCTGATTGTATGAAATGAGACACAAAATATTTGATTGAATTATTAATTATAATCTGTCTCATACTCACAAAGGCTGCATTTATTTGATTATAAATGCAGTAAATCAGTTCTATTGTGAAATATTATTACAATTTAGAATAACTGTTTCTATTTGAAGATATTTCAAAATCTTATTTATTATTATTATTTTACTGCTCAAGAAATTCTTTTATTATTATCAGTGTTTAAAACAGTTGTGTTTTATTCAGGATTCTTCATTTTTTTCTCTGTTACATTATAAATGTCTTTACTGTCATCTTGCTGAATAAACTAGTAATTTCTTAAAGAAAATATTTCCCCAAACTTTTTTTGGAAAAGTGCTTAAAACATTCCCTTTTTGAGTTTTTGTTAGATAAATGAGTTGGACTGAATGAAGTGTAACCTTTGTTGTTGTTTTTTCTTAGGAAAGGAAGTTGTGCGCACATCCATTTCTAGAGATATACAAAGGGGAAATTATCCACTATATGGGTCCGCTGGCTCGGCAGGGTGATTTCTATGTTCCTGAAGTTAGAGAGGCCCAAAGATGGTTATTGGGAAAAGAGTCTGAAGAGGACGGGAGGACAGACATCACAGGTAAACGAACTATTCAGTTCACCGATGCTTTCTTATCTAAAATAACTCTCAGTACATTTATTAAAGAAATAAGTTTAACACAGGCATACTTTTGATTATCTGCACACTTTAAGCCTTATTTTGGCTAAGAACCACCTATTTTAGAAGAAACGGTTAAACTGATGTACATAAACTGCTAAACATCATATGTTTGGTTTTTCCGTGATATTGGTATGAATGTTTTGGTTCCCAGCCAAAATTTTTAACTACTACTCTCCAACTGTTTATTGAGCACTAATATTAGCCTATCGTCAGTTTCACAAGTTCACATTTAGTGCAACGCTTGTTTCATTGGTTGACATTTTGCAACATAGTGTTTTAATAGGCATTAACCACCACCTTATGGAGTTTTGACGTGGATGTGTCATATTGGCTGAACTGTGCGATCACCTACACCTGCTCTAGTGATAATGAGACACAGTCTGTGTGTATGTATGGCGTATTGCCCTGGTCAGACCAAAGCTCAGAGGTACTACTGAGCAAATATGAAACAAGCTTGAGCTGTTTGTGACCTGAGGGGTGTGTTGTCCACACCAGCTGTCCTGGACAGTGTGTGTGTGAGAGTCCTAGTGATGCCAGTTCCACCTGTTACCTTGAAACAAACGCATAGTAATAACTATAATATATGATAGAGGAGAAGATTAAAGCCGAGAAGATAGAAGATTAAAGGACAAATTTGAAGCCTGCTGGTGTTTGGGGTCCAAATGTGCTGCTAAATTGAATATGTTTCACATCATGTCTTGTTCGTACTGTCCTCTTGTCATTCAAGTGCACGTTTGATCCTCTAGCACAGGGGTCTTCAACGTTTTTCAGGGCAAGGACCCATTGGGAGATTTGTATCATGGAGCAGGGACTCCCTGATACAAAATGCGTCGAGCAGAGCTACATATTAAAGGGTTACTCCACCCCAAAATGAAAATTTTGTCATTAATCACTTCCCCCCCCCATGTCGTTCCAAACCCGTAAAAGCTTTGTTCATCTTCGGAACACAATTTAAGATATTTTGGATGAAAACCGGGAGGCTTGTGACTGTCCCATTGACTGCATAGTAAATAATACTGTCAAGGCCCAGAAAAGTATGAAAGACGTCAAAATACTCCATCTGCCATCAGTGGTTCAAGCGTAATTTTACGAAGCTACGAGAATACTTTTTGTATGCAAAGAAAACAAAAATAACGACTTTATTCAACAATTCGTCTCCTCCGCAACTCGTCACCATAGTGCCATTTTGGAGAATATCCGCTGGAAAATGGCGTATCTAATTTGACATGCCATGTTTTTGTCCTTTGCTAGTATCACTATATCGACTGCAGCTTCAAAGTCAATCATGCATTATATGTAGACATCACTTCCAAAATTGCCCAAACTAAATCTCACAGGAACTTCAAATTTGGAACACAACTTGGTTACACATATGGAGACATATGGAGTTCAACATATTTTATAAAATAAAAATAGTATACTACATTATCTTTATTGTAAACTTAAACTTCTATAACTTTTTGATACTTTCATTTTTTTTAAATGCTTCAGCAATAATCTGCTATGTCTTCTTTAAAAAGAGACCAACCTTAGGTCTGTTTAATTTTACTGGCAATGTATCCTGTGGGATACATTAAAAGTCATGTTTTGGAAAAAAATGATCAAGTTGTATTATTTGTGTCCCAATAAGATGAAAAATAGAAATAAATTAATTTTCTGATGTCTCTTTATGGTTTTGCCCTTTTTAGGGTTAAACACGTCTGATTGGCCATTGCCTTCAAGAGATCATCAAACATGTCTGTGATTGGCTAGATTTCCAACGACTGCAAAAACTGTCCCCCTGTAAATAGGAACATTTCTCGTTCTCAGAGCTCAAACTCAAAACTGCAATGGAGCGTTTGCTAAATCTGTTTCGCCTATAAAATGTGACACTGAACCACAAAACCAGTCATAAGTTGCTGGGCTATACAGTATTTGTAGCAAAAGCCAAAAATACATTGTATGGGTCAAAACTATTGATTTTTCTTTTATGCCAAAAATCATTAGGATATTAAGTAAAGATCATGTTCCATGAATATATTTTGTAAATGGCCTACCGTAAATATATCAAAACTTAATTTTTGATTAGTAATATGCATTGCTAAGAACTTCGTTTGGACAACTTTAAAGGCAATTTTCTCAATATTTGGATTTTTTTGCACCCTCGGATTCCAGATTTTCCAATAACAAACCATACATCAATGGGAAGCTTATTTATTCAGCAGATGATGTAAAAATCTCAACTTCAAAAGGAATCATGCATTTCCTAGGAATCAAACCCACGACCATTACCAATAACCATTTCAGAATTCATAGCATTAGTACAAGTACAGTAGCAACCCTGTTTGACTTTTTCCATATAGAAATATGTTTTTCTGAACTTTTACGCTATTATACTTTTATTTCTGTCAGGTTATTCGGTCTGTCTTCCTAGTACCAAAATAAACATGTGCTTGTGTTATTAGTTTACATAACAACAGTACACCAAAAATTGACACTTTATTGTGAAATTATTTTCAACTTTTAATGAGCAGAAGTCTGCCAGCAGTGTGCCTGTAGTGACACACAGTGCAGAGAACAGATGTGAACAGAAGAAAACAGATTTTCTAGTCCTTGATTGTGAAGTACTACTTCTGATTGTCTCTGAGCAGATGTCTGCGCTGTGTTTTGAAATTGCCAGGGATATTCACTGCAGCTGTAAAGTCAGAAATGACTAACCATTTAATTATTAATATGCACTATCATCTCTTTTTGAAGATTGTGTTAAATTGCAATAATTAAAAAAATAACTTAAGGTCATGAAGTTTCAGCACTGTCAGCTACACTTTTTTTTTTTTTTTTTTTTTTACTGCAAGTGATGTTGTCAAGTGATATTTTAGTTGTCATGCTGAAGGAATCGCTTGCTGAAATGTTTTGCTGAAGTGGTGTGAAGCTGACCTCGCTGCTCAGATTTAAGCATTCAACATCTGTTCCCTGGTGAAAGATGCTGTTCACGAAACAGCTTCAAAATGAGTTTTGTCAAAGTGGCATATTGCACTTAAATGTGCTTTACATGGCAAGGACTGTCTGTGTCTGTGTGTGTGTGTGTGTGTGTGTGTGTGTGTGTGTGTGTTGTGTGTGGCGGGTTGTCACAAATGAGAACCCAAGGGCAATTGTAACACCTTAAATATCACAAAAGAGTGATTGCACTTAAGCATATGCTCACTAAGGTTCTCTCTTTTCTTGAGAGAAAGATACGTGAGTGCATTTCTTTGTGAGAAATTTATATATTTTGAGATATACAAATTATGTTTAATTTTACAATTCTTTTACAATTGTTAAAATCTCTTCTTTTTGGTTTGGATGCCTTTGAATTCAAATTAAAGAGTTAGTTCACCCAAAAATGAAAATTCTGTCATTAATTACTCACCCTCATGTCGTTCCAAACCCATAAGACATTCGTTCATCTTTAGAACACAAATTAAGATATATTTGATGAAATCCGGTAGCTTTCTGACCCTGCATAGACAGCAACATATGCGTTGTGGTATTCTCGTGAAGGCACATTGAAGACCGAGACGGAAGAGAAGAAATAGTTGAATGAAGTCATTATTTAAATTAAGGTTGAACCACTGATGTCACATGGACTATTTTAACAGTGTCCTTATTATCTTTCTGACCCTTGAAAGTGGTAGTTGCGTTGCTTGTCTATGCAGAAAGCTCTTGGATTTCATCAAAAATATCTTAATTTGTGTTCACAAGATGAATGAATGACTTATGGGTTTGGAACGACGTGAGGGTGAGTAATTTATGACAGAAGTTTCATTTTTGGGTGAGCTTTGATGTCTCTCATTACAGAATTTTAGCTCTCTAGAAGCAGATTTTGCAAGGTCAAGGCAACAGTATCACTAGTAATAAAATGAAAATTATATAGCTAAATTAAAAGAATTAATTTTTTTAAATGTATTTTAATGAAGTAATCTGCATTGAAAACTCTTCTTGACTTATCAGCTAATCAGTGTATTTTAATAAAAAGAATCTAACACATTTAAAATCTTTAATGATTCTTTTAACATATACTAGTGTATATTGTATGTATGCTTTAATTGCAATGTGTGCTTTTAAAGGCATATCATTCCTCACTATTACAGAAATTAAAAAGGTGGAAAAAAAATATATATTATAATAATACAGTACATTAGATTTTTTTAGTTTGTTTCATGACCAGACCACTAAATTCAGAAATTTAGAAACTTGCAGTCCAGTTTAACTAGGCATTAAATTTGTAGAAATAGTGCTACATTGTGGTTTTTTTAGTGCAAACATCCTTCCTTTTCATGTAAATTAGTCTGATTATAGAGTGCATATTCACAAAACTCAGCACTATTTGCATGCTGCAAATATGCTATTTCCTGCAGAAAGCAGGTGGTAAACAATTAAAAAGAGATGAGGCAATTCATTCTTCCCTCTTCTGATTTGTTTGAGTGAGTTTTTCTAAATGCAAATATTTCAGTGCTGCTATTACTACGGACTCACATTTGTGAGTTATGAAGAAAAATGTTAGTTTCCTGCAGCCTCCGGCACGCATGCTGATGGCATATGAAGGACACTTTGTTCTCTCTCTCCGCCACTATCAGTCTCTTCATCTTTATTCCACTCTCACTTTCACACACATCCCTGTCATCCCTCGCTATCCTCCCTTCATCTAGTCTGTCCGTCCCTACTTACAAAAATGCCACGTTGACAGGAGGAGCAGGAGGCAGATAAACAGTAAGTGAGCGGTCATCTAATAGACACACAAAACATCCCTTCATCTTAGAAGCACTGACATAAGCAGAAAAAAAAGCTGAGACGCAGGCGGTCCTGACACGTTTGTCACTCTGACACGCTGAGTGTGAGCATGTGGGGTCTCCTTCACAAGCAGCATGAACGCACACACAAACACACACCTCTCAGTGAAACTCTCTCAATCTGTTAGTCTGCCTGTCCTCTCATACTGTCACTTACTCTGTGTATGTGTGTGTCTAAAACTCCTGAGTGATACAGAAGATTATGTTTCAATAGGGAGGCACAACATACCAGTACTATACTGATATTTCATCATTTTTAATGTATCCGTATTGTTCAATATTTGATCATTTCCCCCTTTTTTACATTTAGATTACCTATGCCGTTATCTAACCCTCACTTAAAGTTCATCTTTAAAAAAAAAACAATATTTAATATATTATTTAGTAAATCTCAATTTGTTTATTTTATTTTTTATTTAGACTGAATTTAGATTATCTAATTTTATTATCAGGTTAATATCTTTGGGTTATCAGTCACAATGATCACAATAATGATCAGTTTATCATTATTTTGCTGAATTTTTATATTTGTGCACATTACAGTACATTTCAAAACATCTTTTCATGCAGGAATAAAAAAAACAAAACTATATTTTACATTTCTGAAAAAAATCTTGAGTGAGACCCAGTGTTATTTCAGTATTATTTCAGAACTATTATTGTATTTATTAATATTTTGAATTAGCCTTTATTTTTATATTTTAAATTAATATTTTACTTCAAGTTGTAGTAATTTTTGTGCTTTTTTATTATTTTTTTATTATTACTAGTTTTTTTAATATTTCTATTTAGCTTTTAAAATCATTTTAGTTGATTTAGATAAAATACTATAGAATTTTAATATCAGGTTAATATCTTTTGGTAATCACTCACAATGCTCATCATAATAACCAGATTATCATTATTGGGCTGAATTTTAAAATATTTGTGCACCCTACAGTACATTTCAAAACTTTTTTTTTTTTTCATGCAGGAATAAAAATGCAAAACTATATTTTACATTATTTTAGTATTATTTCAGTACTATTATTGTATTTATTAATATTTTAAATCCGCCTTTATTTTTATATTTCACATTAATATTTTAATTTAAGTTTTAGTAATTTGCACATGCTTTTTTCCCCCCCCCCTTTTTCATTATTGCTAAGTTTTTATATTTCTGTTTAGCTTTATTTTATTTGATATAGTTGCCAAGATATTGAATTAAGGCCTAGTTATATTATATTAGCTTTATTTTAATTCATGACATTTATTTTAGTACTTTTAGTTAACAAAAGCAACACTAGTGTGGTATTTAAAAATGACTGATTTTAGATTTTTAATTTATTTATACAAAATAGTACAGAATTGTAATATCAGCCATCGTATTTAATTATCATTATTGAATTATTGGTATTGCCATTTTTTATATATATATTTTGTTAAATGTCCATCTGTATGTATCTGTATGTGCTTGATAATGCATTTAAAAAGAATGAAAAACTAGAGTGTTTTTTTGTTTTTGTTTTTTTTGCAGTTGCTAGGATGTTCTGAGTGGTCAAAGGACTCAAAATCTTTAGTAGATAATAAAACAGTTGGAGAATTCCATAGATGTGCACTGAAGGAGGGACGCATGCCAAGATCTTTTGAAATAGGCAACTACCAATAATGTACGCTGAGACGACCCATAGCAACCATACTGCAATATCTTTAGCTTGATGGTAGTGAGTTTTGAATGGGTGAGCAGAAATCTAGTTATCTGCAAAGGATTGTGTTCACACATTTCAATGCCAACACATGCAGTTCTCCAAACACTGGTCATCTCCCTTCCACGAATACACAAGCACAACTGCTAATTAGCAAGTAGCACCGCAGCAGAAGCAACCTGGAGTAGCTGATTAAACAGAAGAAAACAAGCGTCTCTTTTTTTACTCTGAAATGTTAAGAGACCAGTAGGTCAGGAGTTCTAGAAATATGTATTCTAGCCGTATAGGAGACGCTTTCATTAGCGGAAGTGCTGCTTACTCGCTGTGACACTACGGTGAAAAATGAATCACCTCTTGTGTTTGTGTGGGTGTGTTACATACAGGTGCTGACTCCCACAGCGAGTGCAGTTCTGTGAGCCGCCTGCCCCCCTCGGAAAGCCGAGACACCTCACCTGCCCCGTCCAACACACGGACGCACTCACATGGAGACAGAGACCGATGCTGGGACTTCGACCATGTGGAGAGAAGCGACACCTCCAGCGTTTCTTCCTTCGAGGAGCTGGACCTCGACTCAGACAGGATGGACAGGTGTGACCACACCCCTCCACCAATCACAGGAAGCGGCAAAAACAACCTGGAGGGCCAAGAAAGAGAGATGATGGTCGAGGAAGAGTGAGAGAGCAGAATTGTGGGAAATGTGAAGGAGGTGAATATAGTTTTTAGTTGGTTTTAAAGAGATAGTTCACCAAAAGAAACTGATATTGTCATTGTTTTTGTTGTGTGGAAAACCAAATGGCTTTTTGCACAATCATTACGTACTTTTGCCAACTTTCAAACTCAGAAAAATGTATCATAAAAGTTGTCCAATGTGACTTGTTTGTTCTATTCCATGAAGTTTTATTTTAGTATTATTTGTATACTATTAATAATACAAAATTAGCTCCTTTTTTTAATTTAAAATTTTATTTTTAGATTAAATTTTTATTTGAGTATTTTTAGTATTTAGGTTTTTTATTTTTATTTACCTTTTTTCTGTTTTTTTTTTTTTCTTTTCTAGTTCTAGTTTAATGATTTTTTATAGTTTCAGTTAATAAAACAACACTGATTTAAGTCTTCTGAAGCTATATGAGACATTTGTGTGAGGAAAAGACCAAAATTTTGCCCTCTTCAGAAGTTCATGGTACATTCTAACAAATATTTGGTTACTACATACACAACAATAAAAGTTATTTGTTTAGGGAAAAGCCGAGCAGTTTCAGATTTGAGTAAATTCTTGATTATCAATGAATAAACACTTTATTTTGACTCTGTTTCTCACATAAAACTATGGTATGGCTTCCTTGGAATAGACTTGGAATATAATGCATATGTTGTATGAACCATTTTTACTGTGATGATTTTTATTTATTTTTTTTATTTTATTAACAGTTCAGAAATTCCCAATTTTGTCATCTACAGGGAAAAAAAAAATTAGGGTAAAGAAATAATGACAATTTTAATTTTGGGGTGAACTATCCCTTTAAGTATTATGGTGGATTTGTGTGTAAAACATATTTTTTTCTTTTTTTTCTATTGATAAATGGAAAAGAATGTTGTTTAGTCAGGATTGTTTTCCATTCCAAAGGGAATCGCAGGTACAGAATTTTGTCTGTATACAAACAATTTAACCAGGTAACCTGAATTTCTTGAAAACATCTTCATATTTTATTTAGTGCATCCTCAGTAGTATTTCATTAGCGAATCTGTTGTTTGTTTGTTATTGATCGTTAGTTCCTAATCACTTAAACTGACATTGATGTTAGTGATTATTCATGTGAATCTATGTAATGTTCAGCTTTCAATTATTTGTCTAATTTGTTATTCTCCATCCACACATTCTGTCTTCATCCTTCAGTAATTGCTAATTCACGCCCAAAGAAACTCCCAAAACTGAAGAGTTATGTGACTTGAATATTCATTCATCAAAAGCCATATGTTCATAGACAAACCAAATTTGCACAAAAAACTGACAGATAAGATTTCCTCAGGAGGGAGATGATTGCAGCACATTTCCAACACTTATTTGTTGTTTGCAATTAAAGGTGTTTGGAGCACATAATTATCTGATTATATTTTATCATATAAATGGTATTGCGTATACTTCATTTCCCTTTAATAATATAACTGACACTTAGTCAGTGTGGTGTATTACTATTTTATATATATATATATATATATATATATATACACAGTGGTATTTCTATATGTTGAATGTTGTTACTCACTATAGACTTTTTAAATTTTTTTTGTAAAAAAATTAAAATAAAATACAGGGCCAGCTATGGGCCTCTGTTGATGTCATGAATGTTTGAAAATGTTTCCATTTTGATCCAGGTTGTGCAAGTTCACATGCATTTCAGGACGTACTTGATATTGTTCGTTTAGATAAAGTTCATAATATTTCATATCGATGTCTGATTTAAATTTTTGTATTAATTATTTGTTCTGCTAGTTGTTGAGCAACTTAATAAAGAGTTTTAAGAGAAAGGACTGGTTCTTCTTTCTTCAAATGCATCAATGTTATTCTCGCTTATACTCCCAGTGTTATTTTGATATTTATATACTATTATAGTATTTATTTATTTTGTTAATTAGCTTAGTTATTTTAATTACTCATTTACATTTTCAGTCATTTTAATAGTAATTGTGTAATTATGTGCTTCTATTTTTTCAATTTTAACTTTAGTTCTTCAACTAAATTGAAGTTTAAACTTTTCTTTTTTATTAGTTAATATTTATAATATAAACATTTATATTTTATTTCGGTTAAAGAATATTTGAACAAATATTTTGAATGATTTTAATAGTTTTATCAGTTGTTGCCAGTAGGCCCATGCCTGTATTTACAAAAGAGGGTTTTATATGAGCCATATTTACATAATATTTTCATTTGATTTAATTAGCTTGACCTGTCTTCTTTGTCTAGAGTTAAAACAACAACCACACATCTGACTGTATACATAAATAATAAACAGCCTTAGTTTAGTTGTTTAGTTGTCTTGTGACTGATCTCTAAAAATCAACCAGTTCCAATAAACTTCAAAACTTTGATGTCTTGTTTTTATTGCCCTCCAGACAGACACAAACTACTGTAAATCCCTCTCTGTGTTAAGTCTGGTACAGCTTTCATTGTTTTCTGTAAAACCAAAACAATTGTCTACTCCCCCGAGAGATGGATTTATGTTGTGTCTGCACATTGAAGTTTTTAGAGGGTGTTTGTACACAGTCAACTTCAAACTCTCATCACAATCCACGCTGTTGATACTACAGGCACTAATTGAAAATAATACATCAGAACACTGTCTCTTCAGACATCTAAAGTTTCACAGACACGGTCAAGGGTATAAAATACTCCCACTTCTTTCTTCAAACAGTCTTGTTGGAGATGGTGTTTGACCCTCGACATCAAGTCTGGTCCACATTACAGCTTATTCTGGACCAGGACCATAGAGACCGTATACTGTTAAAAAAAAAAACAGTAAAAGATTGTAACATTGCTACAATAAAAACCTAACATTAAGTTCCCTTGCCACATACAGTGAAAACTACTTTTAATGAGCTTTGAATCTTCATGTGGTTTTCTCAATCCTATTTGTTGGTTATCAGTGTATTACAAAGGTGCACAACAGATATTAGGTGGATATATTTACATTATACCAGTTAATAAAATATACAGTCAATTTAACCCTTGTACTATGCTGAAAATCCTAATAAGTGTTTTAGTGAACAAGCATTATTTGTGGATGTTTCTGGCAATACTTAGTCAAAAACTGAGGTACATAAGCTCAGATCAATGAGACCTATATCAGTTTGGGAGAAAACAATAAAAAATAGAATTGTTTTTGGAAAATTGTTACACTCTGTGTAAGCGAAGTCAGTAGGTTTTAGTGCAATGTGATAACATTAACTAGCAGTCCTCTCTAGGTCAAAATCACTGGAAAACCCATAAAAAAATTTAAAAATTTTGCGGAGAAATCTTTACGGAGAGGTTCTGGCTTTTTTTATTTTTATTTTTTTTTATTAGATGACTTAAGGATTCGTTTTTTTTTTTTGTTTGTTTTTTACAGTGTATGACAACAATTTATTAAAAATGTGGCATGGGAGTCTTTGAAAATGGTTGTTGAAAACACAAAATAAATTAGAGAAAAATATAAATATAGAATTTCAGTCCCTAAAGAAGTAATAGCCTATGTTTATTTCACAGACAGAAAACGAGGCAAAATATCTAGACCCATGAACACATGAAGTTTGGCAAATCTAGACTAGTTAATATATCCCGATCCTCTTGCCTTTGACTTGGATTAAATTAGAACTGAATTAAACCTTAACAGAATCAACAATTCGTTTCTGCAGCATTTTAGAGAGCAGGCTGAGCGTTCAATTATTATGGCTGACCTATTTATAAACCTCACTTTCACGCTTACTTTACCTCTGAATATAACAAATAGACGTTATTTTTGCATGAATGATTCACAAGCTTGTTATTTAGCATAGCAATAGACAGTTTTACATGCTGTTGCATCAGACAAACCTCTAAACATTTTTTTTTTCCAGAGGTCTGACCACAGCTTTCAGATTGATCTGAGAATTTGACAAATTACACTACCGTACTTCCATTTGGGTGGAAAAGTTTGGAGCAATTTCTGATAATCATATCTACGTGTCCTTGTGCTCCCCAAAACTTAATTTTATTTGTCTCGTTCCTCTAGATCTCTCTACCATTATGATGTTGAACAGACCTCTTTTTCAAGGCAAAATTGGTCCCTTTGTGTTAGAGGTGGTTATTATATAATCTATTGCAAGTGTTTGCTGGTCTAATCACCACTGTGGTGCATGTGCATTTCCACCGTCCTCTGAAAATATCCAAATTACTTGTGTGTATGGAAGACAAAGCAAGCTTTGTGCTCCCATTGGTGTGTGTCTCTCCATCAGTGACCAACCCCCGCCTGATTCCCCTCTAATTGGTTGAGAACAGAACTTGAACAGCGCTTGAGGGGTCTTAACGCAGCGTTCTGGAACTTGGATCTTAAGCACTGCCTGATGCATACTTACAGTATGAACTTACATTCCTCCCAGAAGCATCAGAACATTAAGTTTCATTCTGTAATTATACCTTCTTTATGCTGTCTTGCACAGATGAATGGCCTCATTATTAAAAGCCCTTTCATAAGAGTTTGGGTTCGAATCAAATCCTGCAAGTGGGCAGCATTTCCTTCGTTTTGGCTTAAATGTAAATGTGTAATTAGGCTTCTGTGTTTGATATACTGCTGGATTGTAGAGATTGGTAATACAAGGCTATAATTCTCTGCATCTTGTGTTGTTGCTAAAAAGTAGACTAGACCACAGTAACTTTTTATTTTTTCAAATCAACAAAACAACATCCACTCAAACAAACAACAGGGAGGGGAGAACAACAGACACACCATAACAATTTCAATTTGTAGTAAAAAGGACAAAACAGAATTCCCATGAGCCCATAGACTGACAACAATTGAACATTCCCAAAACGTGGAGAAAAGTACCTGCTGATACAGTGTTACAGATATGACAGTTATAGGTCGATTGCCGTTTCATTTTAAACCTCTTGTAAGGAGTTATGTATGCTCTATGGATGACTTTGAAATGGATAAGATGATGAGCCAAGTTTTTAGAAGTTAAGATTAGATTAGACCACACCCTCTCCCAGTCGACCGATAAATCCAAATCTGTTAATTCACGATTCCAGATAGATTTAATAGAAAGAGACTTTGCAGTGTGATCATTAAGTTTACTATATATTAAAGAAACAGATGGCCGACCAGAGGGTGGTGCGATCCAATCCCATATAGGATGAGAGGAAATAGGGGATGCCCAGGGAACTCCATAGGCTTTGAGAGCAGAACTTAACTGAAAAAAGACAAAATATGATGATGCTGGTAAACAAAACTTAGTTCTTAGTTTTTGAAGTGAGCAGAGTCCCTGGTTATCAAATAAGTCACCGCATGTGTTTCTGCCCAATGTAGACCAAGAGGGCTGGACAAATGGCCGATTTCAACAAAAAATTTAAGTTGTGCCATAAGGGTGTGTTGTTACAAAATTTGAAAGGTCCTCCCATCAAACGTTCCACCCTTTTTAGGTCCTTGGATGTAGTATTATGGATTCTCCAAAGATCGATTACGTTAAGTTCAGTGATAAATTTATTCAATAACTTAGAGGATGGGTTAGCTGTAGTATCAGGGTGAGATTTACCCAGTGCAGGATTTAAAACAGCATTAAAATCACCACCCATCACTAAGGAACAATATATTCGTGAAAAATGCACTGTCTGCCTCATTCGGGCAGTAAATGGAGACCAGTGCTAACCTGTCATTATGTATTTTATAGCGTATAAAAACAAATCTACCTTCATCATCATTCCCGGTAAGTTCAATAGTTAAATGTAACTTCCTATCGACTAAGATAAGCACCCCCTTAGTTTTATTAGGAGCACAAGAGAAGGCTGCCAGTTTGTAATACTTGTTTTGAAAACGTGCCACATCGCATTATTTTAAATGAGACTCTTGTATCAGGACACAGGAAATCGATTTACGGTGCAAATATTCTAATATCCGGGTACGCTTAATAGGAGAATTTAGGCCATTCACATTCAATGATAAGATATTCAGAACATGCATTGTGTGCTCGCAATGCCAAGATTCTGTCGAAGTGAAGAGAAACAAAAGCAATGCCATACTGCCAGTGACATGTAAACATTAGTATGTATCCTGGATACCAATCCGCCTAGATGCATAGTCCTTTTAAAAAAAGCAGAATAAATAAAAGTATTGATGTCTGTTGAAGGGCATAGAAAAAAAACAAGAACAAGGAACGACAAACAACTGTGTATAAAAACCAAAGCAGACCGCACATTACCGAGAGTGTAGGTCTGCATAAAAAACAGAAACAAATGTTGATCTGTGACCAGTCCACTTCAACGCAAGACATGTCCCCAAAAGGCCCACTGAGCCAAAAGCATAGTGATTGAACCTGCTCTCCATCAGCCCGAAGAATAATAATAATAATAAAGAAAAATAAAGAAAATAAATCATTATTATTTACCAATCAGCGGACGAACGTGCAGGGCAGGGGCAAGATTCCAAAAAGAAATTAACAAGTGTCCATGGCCACCTTGTTATTGTCCTCTTCAGGGCAGTTAGGATCACCACAGACCGTTAATTTTCCCTCGTTGAGCTGAGAGGATGGAGACGGGAGCCGACGCCTTCCCGCTTCTTTGTAGCGCTGCAGAATACGTCTTCAGTGACAGTGAAGTAACAAAATCCTCTGCCTTTTGAGGAGAGTCGAACATCATCTGCTCACCTTTGTGCCGTATCATTACCGCCGGATAGGTGAGGAAAGGCTGGAGACCAAGTGCTGTCATCTTCTTCAAGACTGGATTAAAGCTCTTTCTCTTGGTAGTTGTGGCTGGACTAAAGTTGGGAAAAAATAGTAGCGTGACATTGTCCTGCGTATATTTCACCGGATATTTTCGGTGAGTTGCTCCAGCTGATTTCTTAAGTTTGTGACTGCGTGCATTACCGCTGAAGGGTCCCGTCATTCCAGTAACTGTAATTTTGCGCAATACTTTTACTGTGATTTTCTGATATTTTGACATTAGAGTTTTAAAATAACAAGCAAATTTTCATTTTTGGTCAGGTTATTCCTTTAAATCTAAATTTTAGATTTCTAACATCTTATTTGTTGACTGATTGATGAGTCCTTTATAATTAATAAAATATTTTGTCTTTGCACTGTGGCGTCAAAGGAAAACAATTAATAGCCTACAGGCAAAACCGTGCAATTTAAGTTAAATCTTATCTTATTATTTGAGCGTAACTGAAAACTAAATTTGTTTAAGGTATTACATGTGTTCTCTGGTAGTTGCTAACTCTGCAAAGTTTGAATAGTTATACTTGCTTAATATGCCCAAGTGAAAAAAGTGCACTTCCATAATGTACTTAAAGTGCTCTATTTTCATGCACTAATTTTGAATTTAATATGCTAAAAATTATTCTTTAGTACTTATAATCTTAAGAACATCTAAGTTTACTCAACAGTGCTATTTTGAGACACCATGAAAATGTATTTAGTTACCACTTGTAGTACCACTAGCTTATGAAAAATGGGCTCACAAGTGGTTAACTAAATATCTTTTTAAAACAGAGAAAGATAAAAGCATAAGATTATCTTAAGAAGTACTAAAGAATTACCTTTAGTATATTAAGTGCAAAATTAGAGCGTGAAATATTATCTCTCACTATGTGAACATGACTGAATTGAACTATTTTTGTTTGCAGCTGTATCTCTTTTGGGAAGCTCTGGTAAAGATTTGTATCTCTTTCTCTGAAGCGCGTGGTCTGGTGTTGCGTTTTGCGTAAATTTTTCTTGACATAAAAGTTACGGCACAATAAATGATTTTTTTCATCACTGTCACCACCAGGCCAAACTGCGCATTGCACCCCAAAATGTTTGGTGCAATACGATTTCATATTTAAAGGCAATCCCAAGCTTGTTGACAGGGGGCGCGACGCGGTGATAAACGCACTTTTGTGTTGTTGTTTTTTTCTGATATTTTAAAATCTTTTAACGTTTAAATAATGTTTCAGACGAATAAAGCGGGGCTACGTAGCGACATTTCTAAACCTGCTGCGTGCTCACAATGTGCTGTACTTCTAAAGAGGGTAAGCGCTAAGAAGACAGCCAATCACAATCTGCCTCAGTGCTTACTTCATTAAATATTCATAAGCTTTGTTAAGTGAGGGGGAAAGATGAAAATGTGTCGATAAACAGCATTTTACTAATTTTTATTTTATATAGGCTATTTATTTTTTGTATTACACTTCATAAGACTTAAAAACAGAGTGGATTTACGTGAAGGCGTGTTTGTCTACACGTGACAAACTGAAACGGAGTAGCCTACCTTTTTAAAGAGTTTTATTGCATTTTAAATAATGTTACTGCATATTATATGCATATCTCGGCGTTAATTCAGTCAGGTTTTACAAATGTACAGTGAAATTCCGAAACCTGTAGGCCTATACCAATCAAGCTACTTAAGGTAAAGTACGAATTTACAACACAGAACACGATAACGTTTTCCCATTATTAAAAAATGATTTTGGATAAATAATTTCAAGATTAAAAACCGTTTGTGACTCCACCTATCTTCACAGATAGCAGCCAAATATGAGAGAGAGAGAGAGAGAGAGAGAGAGGTACACGAAGGGGGCGCAGGGGTGGCTGTTTCGCCCGAACCTCACGAGTGCACGAAGCTCGAACCTTGAACACCAACAGCCATTACTTAAAATTAAAAGATCAAATCGTAACAGAGGGACCCACCATTTGTTTCTGAGTCGCTATATCTGGGCGATATTGTTCAATAACAACCTCTCAAGTTTCAGTAAAAGACATTGGAAAGTCGTGACTGAGAGAACCGAAGCGTGGATCCGTGGAGATTTAGTTAGAGTTTATTAAACCTCTCACGATGGCAGGTGTGCGGACTGAATTCTTGCGCTCTCACAAAACCCCGAGACTGAGGAGAAAGCAGCGAACTGGCCATTAAGTGGACATAGGTGGGCTGAAGAGGGTGTTTGTGGTGCACGTCGCTTTTAATGAGAAAGCATATATCATTTCGAGTGAATTCCACTGAGCACAGGTAAGATCTTCCTCCTCCTCCTCCTCCTCTTCGTCACCCCCTGCGCTTCATCAGGTCTTTGTTTCAGCACCAAGGACAGATCCAAACACATCAAACACCTGCACCTGTGGGGACATCATGAATGGAAGCTGATTTCTCACTAACTTCAGAGCAAAATCAACTTTGCATCCTTGAAACAAGTTGCACGAGGTGTTGAATTTCTGCCAAATCAATTCTTCACAGGTAAGCAAGCATGCATTTTTATTTACGCGCCTCAGTACGCATGTCCTATTTGCGCACACTTTGGTTAATTTTCAAATCATTTGCATGTCAGACTGGTTGTGTTTACCACCAATGGGGAAGTACTTATTATATTAGGAAACAATTTATTACATGCAACAAACAAGTCAGAGTGCCGGAAAATTGCCTTATCGCGCGCGTGCACGGATGCTTTGGCATTTCTTGAGCACAAACCTGTCGTGTGATAGAATACAAACAGGACAGGCTTGCGTTTGAATGTCAATGAGATGTTGCTCCTTTGTTGACTATAAATGCACTTGATATTAGAGAACAAAAGAAATGTGATCGACAATCTGACACACTCAACTCTCTGATCAACTTATGTTGCCTCCGATAGACACATTACAAAGAAAGACAGGATCAGTACATCATGAGAAATAAGGAAACACGGTGTGTATTATGCAAACAGTCACTGTTTTATCTTTTAACATATTTTGGCTTTAAGATAGCATATTTAGTCATGAAATAATCCTTATTTAATTTTTTAATGCAAATTTGCAAATTTGTTCTGTAAACCCATGTTTCAGACAGATGTGGACACATGTGGAAGTTAAAACCATCCACCAGAAACATTTTCAGGCTTGTCAGACTTGTTGATGCATTTCCTTAAGGTGCTTAGATTGCTGTAATGAAATTCATGTAAGTCAAATATTCAAACAGTTCATGAAGACAGTCAAATCATTATAACCACATTAAAAAAACAAAGTAATCGCAGTGACACAGTCTGATAAATTCTCTAATGTTTATTCTGTTGACACCAGATGAAGCAGCCAGAGAGAAATAACATTTCACGAGTCTTCATGAATAAGTATATTCATGCACATATGAAAAGCACAAGCCTTGCCTTTGAACACCTTTTAGAATCTGTGAAATGTGAACCATTTTTCTGTCGAGGAGGAAACTTCTTGCACAACTTAACACCCTTGTTCTGTTTATCCGCTGACACTTTGAATCTGAATAGTGT
The DNA here is from genome assembly GCF_012432095.1 of Onychostoma macrolepis. NCBI lineage: Eukaryota > Metazoa > Chordata > Actinopteri > Cypriniformes > Cyprinidae > Onychostoma > Onychostoma macrolepis. Next base: position 11,193,720 of record NC_081165.1, on the reverse strand, counting down.
AAAGCATCCATAGCAACCCATAGAGCAGAGCTGATTGGACGTGCTGAGATAAACATCTCATAGTTAATTTGCTCCATGTCTGTGAATGCTTTCTTCCTTGGCAACCTTACCGAGCCATTCAACTGGTCTGGCTGTGCTCCAGAAGTTATCAATGAAACCAAAGTGGGTCCTATAAAAAGGAAATCTGTCTTTAATTGTGTGGGAATAATATTATGGAAATGTAATATTTTTACACTGATATATGTCACAGATATTAAATCACTTCATTTAAACTTATCAGCAGTCAAGCTGATGGTGAGCCCAGACTGGTAAAATCCCATCTGGTCTCTCAGTGTACACATAAATGCTGCCAACACTAGAGAATCAAGGGAACTAATTCTCCCACAAGTTCTGAATTTCAGCATTATTATGTGCTTCTCTTGGTTACTTGGGCATTTATCTATGGATTTTATGGCCAAAATAACCTTGGGTTAGAGACTGGATCTGTGTGGTGCGCTCCTCAATCAGATTACATTAAGCCCATTAATCATAATTATCACGCTGTAACCTGACGGAAAAGGTTTATTCTCCCATCAGATGTGAGCATTAATTTTATTAATTTTATTGCGTGCCATTAAGAAAAATGTATGCTCTCATAAGGATTTATATACTGATGTGATCATTAATTTTATTATGCTAAACTAAGTTGATATCATCATCAGATTTGAGCTATGAATCAGATTTCTTGGACTTGATTACAGTTATTATACTTTGGTTTCTCCATACATGCTGCTTAATTTAACGACCTAAAATAAAATCAAAGCAGCATTATTTGTTTCATGTAACCATCATGTTGTGTTCCGGTCATTTTGACCTGCAGGCGATTTCATTTTTTCCTGAAAAGTCCAGTTTTATTGCTCACACAATGCAAAAACTTCCCAAAAAAACGGTTATTTCTCCACCTTTTCAAAATCGACATACAAAAATATAAAAATCACGTATAAACTTCTTCTTGTGCTATATTATTGGATTCAATCTTTTCATGAACTTGTTTTCTTTCAATTGGCACCAGTTACATATTTCTTTATGGATCTGATTGGTCACTGATCATATGCACATCAATCTTTTGAGTAAACATTGCTCCACAAATCATGTGTTATATTTAAAAACTGAGGTGCATTAATTCAGATAAATGATGTAGCGTCAGTTCCAAAAAGAAATACATAAATGTGCTAATTGAAAGCATAAAAAGATCGAATCCCTGATTTGGTGATAATGTGAGATTTACAAGCAAGTCATTTTTAAAAGGTTGGTCATTTTTGACCATGAACAAGCAATTAGATAAAGGATTTTCAGCACAACACAAGAGTTAGGCTAAATCATTTTGATCGCTTGTCATTTTGCTCATGCTTTCCTTCTTCTGCGATTTATAGTGAACTGATTGCGGCGCTGTGCCCCCGGAGCCACCTTGGTTGAAGTGTTTTATTCAAGAGCACAGCAATGATGGCTCCTCTCAATAACTCTTCAGTTAACGGTTTTCCCCTAAGTGTCAAACATGAAACATTGACATTAAAACCTACAGCATACGTTAACATTTACATCTGAGGACATTGTGTGGCTTTAAACTTGCGTGAATGTTTATTATTCAAGTGCGACTGCTATTGTTTTACTGATGTACTAATGTCCAGACCTCAGTTCATTACCATGGACCGGTTCATTACCTTGACACTTTTCTCTTGTCCAGCGAACAGAGGGTGCCCGTTGCTTCCATCTGTTCCAGAGAAGAGGGAAAACCGTGATTAGTTTTTAATGTCATTTAAATGTTTTTGTGGTTTTGGTCAACTGCTGTTGGTGAAATGTAGAAATGTGAGAACTATAATTATAACCCCTAATGTTTTGTTTGGGGACTGAGAGACACCAGCACCTTTTTAATAGCTGAAGAGCAATTCTACACAATTCTACACTGACTCTCAGGAAAAAAAGGTACAAAGTTGTCACTCGGGTGGTGCGCTATGGCACAAATACTAAAATGTATCTTTGTGCCTTATTTAACCCTAAATGGTTTGTATTACTACATTAAATGTACATATTAGTACTTTAAAAGTACAAATGTATACTGTCCCAGTGACAGTTTTGTACCTTTTGTACCTGAGAGTGTAAAACTGAGGTATCAGATTAATACCCCATGACCATGACTTTTCATAAAACAACTTTGCAATACAACCAAAATTTACCCTGTATCCAAATTTACTTTATGAAAAAAATAGAGCATAATTTCTCTTTAATTTAAAACAAACAAACCCAGAATCGGTCCCAAATCAACTAGTTACGGAGTCACAGCTTATTGTAGGCTAAAACTGCAGCCCTACCATTCAGTTTCTACGCTTGCATATTTATCGTTTCATTATATATATATATATATATAATATATAGAGAGGAGCTATATATATATATATATATATATATATATATAGACTTTGTAGTAAAAATACATTTTTAAATATTTAGATATGCCCCACATAACAAGGGTGCAAAGATTACAAACCTCTCTGAAAATGAATAGGAAAAAACTTGACTTCCTGAGATTGACAAAAAAATAAAATAATTGATTTGAGTTTGAGTTTAGGTTAAGCATCTTTTCATTGATCTTTTGTTTGAAATTTATTTGCCAAAAAAAATAAAAATAATAAAAAATAATTAAAGCAATAAATAAAGCATTTCAAGCCCTCTTTTGTACTTTAATACATGTCAGTAATCAGTATAATATGACACCTGTATCAAAAGCATATTGCTGTAGAAAATGGTAGAAGATAACATCTCATATTTTCTTGTAGAAACAACTTTTGGCAATTGTATTTTGTATTTATTTATTTTTGACACACTTGGGAAGATTTAGGATTCAAACAATGCAATGTTATCCAGTACCAGACATTACAAAATAATTAACTCTATTGACTTATTCTGATCCCTCAATTTAATCCACCTATGATTCCAGATCTTGTATTAATTAGAACACATGTGTACATCTTTATCACAGCGCATTGCCACCCCGACCCACCCACTTTTTCTTGTTTCCATGGTAACAGAAGTTAAGGAAGAGAAACCTAATAAACAAGATGTTGCCTCATTACGCCAGCAGGAAGGGTACAAGCGGGGAAACACCAGGAACATAGCCTACATGCTTTATCTTAAATTAAATCGCGTATGGCATTTTTGAAAAGCTAGTGGTGTCCAGAGGCTCAGAGGAAGTTCTCCCTCCTAGTCATCATATCTAAGGCAATAAATCAGTCAATGTTTCGTTTATAAATACTGTATTATTCATAACTGTTTTGCTATGCAATTTATAGCTACTTTATATCTTGCACTTAAAAGAAACTTGCTAGTAACTCAAAATGAATCACAATCAAATGGCGAAACTTAAAAAAATGTATAAGAAACATATGTTAGATTTTATAATTAGGTGCTGACTAAGACAAGCATCAGTATTATGACTATTGCTCATAATTTTTCAAAACCCTTAACCCTAATTTGGCATGCAACTCATCCTGCACCATATGTGCTACAGACGTAAACCATACCTCGAATAGTGCTGCTTGTTGAAGAGAGATGTTCTGCTTGTCTTCAAAGCAATCTGATTCAATTTGTTTTAACTAACGAATGATGAAACATGATATTAACCCATAGACTTACATTGAATCTGAGTCATAGAGTCCAGGACTAGTGAGCAGCTGGTCAGAACATGGGCTGTGATGGTGGGTTGTGTATTTCCAGAGAAAATATATCAATACACACACACAACAGAAAATGCACCATACGGGAAGATATAATTAATGCCAAACAAACAAAGAGAAAGTAGAAAAGGCTCTTAAAAAACATCTGAAAATGCATACTGTAAGTAAGACACACCGTAATCTTTGCAGCGGTGAAGTAGACAAGTAAAGGAGATAGTCTGGCATCTCTAAACAGAGATGAAAGCTCTATCAGTCTGGGTGAAATATAGTTGCGAAAGACTTTCCTATCAGCTGAAATTATTTATCGTTTCATCTTTTCATCCTCTTCCCTCAGGTTGTAATTTTTCATAACCTAAAAGATGATATCCATCACCTTTGACACCATGAGAAAATTATGTAGTCACTGGGAGTTATTGATGTATCTGAATTAATGAAGCTAGAAAACAGAGCCTCACCTCTGAAATGTTGAGTTCAATCAGGATGAATTACTATCTAGACATGCCCGCCTCCTCACTGCCACCACAAAACCTTATGCAAATTAAATTTCTTATGTAATATCTGACTCTGTGCATTGTATGCTTCTGTTATCCGATGTATTAATCATAAAAAAAACAATGTTTTCCATTTTCAGAGTTGTTTATTTTGCATTATGTCAATGAGAAAAGTCATTGAGTCAATGATATTCATATCTATTTTTCAGGTGCAGAAGATACCGAGATGCATCCACAGTCGATGGCGGACTTAGTAAATATCTCAACCAACTAAACCACGCAGGGTAGTTATAAGAGCTCTTCACCTCTCATAAACCCTGTCATGGCTGGTGTTACACCCATATTCCTGTTCCTGTTAATTCCTCTGGCCCAAACGAGCCCCAGGTACACCCCACCTCTGGCCGGATCCAAGCGGGAGATCATCATGGATGGAGACCTGGTGATCGGAGGCCTGTTCCCCGTGCACGAGAAGGGCGAAGGGATGGAGGATTGCGGTAAGATAAACGAAGAGCGTGGGATCCAGAGGCTGGAGGCCATGTTGCTAGCGCTGGACGAAATTAATCAGGACAACCGCATCCTGCCCGGCTTGAAGCTGGGAGCCCATATACTGGACACCTGCTCTAAAGACACGTATGCACTAGAGCAGTCGCTGGAGTTCGTGAGGGCTTCTCTCACAAAGGTGCATCAGCCAGGCTTCATCTGTCCAGACGGCTCAAATCCTGTTCCCGACGAGCTGCCTCTGGCCATCTCTGGAGTGATTGGAGGATCATACAGTGATGTTTCAATACAGGTAAGGTAGACCGTACAGCAATCTAAACACTATGCCTAAAACCATTAAGTAAAATAAACATTAACTGAAATAAAGATATAAATAAACAAACAAATCAATGAAATGCATGATTTTATGCAGTGCTATTTCAGTATCATATACTGTATATTATTTGTTAATATTTTAAATTAGATTTTATTTTTATATTTTCTGTTTTGATTTTAAATTAAGTTAAAGTGTTTTTTAAAATAAATATATTTATTCAATTTCAATTTTTAGTTTGAATTATTTTACTTAAACTAAAGACTAGCCGCAATTTTTTAACAGAGTTTTCATTTTTAGGTTAACTATTCCTTTAACTAAAAACTAAAACTTTTTAAAAGATTATGTAAAAAAAAAAAGAAAAAAACACCAGTTGAAATAATGCTGAAACAAACAAAAAAAAAGTGAATATTAGATGAAAACTTCAACTTTAAAATGATTAAATTATAAAATTATAAATATATTAAAATGACTATAAAACTAAAATAAATGTAAAAATATTTAAATAATAATATATATTTATTTATTATTTATTTTTAAATATTTAAAGTTGATAACGCTTTACAATAAGGTCTCATTTGTTAACATCAGTTAATACATTAACTAACATGAACAATAGCAACGAACAATCAATTTATTTTGTTTTATTTATTTTACTTTAAATAAATTATATTTTGCATGAAGAAAATGAAGCCTGTTTTGTATTGTATTTTCATTACAATTAAGCACATTCAAATCGCCATAATGCAAAAACAATGATATATATATATATATATATATATATATATATTATTTAAACTGTAAGGTACTTGGCTCATGAATATTAATTAGGTGAAACAACCCCTCAGTAGTTAAATGGCAGGTAAGTAAGCACAAGCAATGGTAGATTACTGCTTTTGCATATGTTCAATACACTACCAAAGCAAACAAAGACTTCTGATTGGCCTTAAAATCGTTGTTTTATGCAACTGGCTGCGATTTTGTTTATGCACAGTGGCACAGCTCTTACAATATAACCTGAGGTCATTCATTGACCTCTAAAAAAGTGGTTGCTACGCCCCTGCAAAATATGTTGTTTAGTTTATTGTCTGAGTACGCTCAGTTTCCCAACTTCTCAAATGTTTATTTGCATTCTCACACATGAAATACAACCAGAAAGAGTTATCATAGCAGTAAGCATAACATGAAAAGGAAGTACTTCTGACCACGTCTCTTTTAGTTACATTACACTCAACTCCTCCCTATCAAACCAAAGCAACATATACATCCGCCCATAGCTCTGTCAGCACAATAGCTTCCTCTGTGCACACTGACCTCCTCCTGAGTGAAGCGCCCAGAGACTGTGAATCTACAGCTTGTTAATTACGGCTCTCTGCCTTTAGGCAGTGATTAGCATGAGATGACTGAGTGCTAATTGCCCTACACTCATGCTTTATACGGTAGGAATCGTGGCTTAATTGTTACATCAGTTGTGCTGGAATTTACATTGCTAACTGTGGTACACATATCTAAGCCCAGCTTCACACTAGTAAGAGGGATGCAAAATGTTGGGGGTCATAATGTGAAATTACATTTTCCTTGATAATAGAGTTCTAGATAAAAGAGTTCAATAATATGAGAACATACTAAGTTTTCAGAACTTAAAAATAATATTCCCTGTCAGTGTTGTCATTCTTAAAGAGACAGTTCACTCAAAAATGAAAATTCTGTCATCATTTAATGTCCTTCATGTTGTTATAAACCTGTTTGAAAAGATTTTGAAGAATGTTGGTAACCAAATCTTGATGGTAGCCATTGACTTCTGTAGTGTGGAAAAATGACTACGAAAGACCGTCAGCTGCTATCAGCATTGATTAAAAAAAATCTTCTTTTGTGTTTAGAAGAAGAAAGTCATAAATCACAAGTAAATGATTACAGAATTTTCATTTTTAGGTTAAATATCCCTTTAACTAAAAAACAAATGCTTTTTCAAGATGATTAAAAACTAAATTAACAATTGAAACAATGCTGAAATAAGAAAAAATAAATAAATAAATGTGAATATTAGCTGAAAACGTCAACTTGATTAAATTATAAAATTATTAAATGTATTAAAATGACTAAAACTAAAATAAAAAATATTCAAACACTTTACAATAAGGCCTCACTTGTTTACATTAGTTGATGCATTAATTAACATACAGTAAACATACAATAAACAATATTTTTTTACAGCATTTATTAATCTTTGTTAATGTTAGTTAATAGAAATATTCATGTTCATGTTAGTTCACAGTACATTAATGCTAACAGATAAAATTTTACAATTAAATAATGTATTATTACATTTTTAACTCAATGTTAAAAGTAACACTAAGATTAATAAGTGCTATTAAATATTGTTCATGTTAATGTAAACCTTATTGTAGTATTACCTTAAATTTTAAATGTAAAACAAAAACCTAATAAAATTGATGAAAGCGCATAAAGCTACTAAAACTTAAAGTAAAATTAAAATTAAAACTGAAAAAAGCTAATTCAAAATATGTCAACAATACCAAAATAACACTATTTCCAGTTCAAAAACAGCATTTATTAAAACTGTAAGCTGCAAAAATGTCAGTCTAGTTAACCCCTGCTTGTAGATGCTGTAACTACATTGATATGGGGTCAATATTTTTCTCAGTGTAAAATATTCTGTGCATTCTTGCAATGCCATCAGCAATTCAGCGTTGCCATGATGTCATTTCCTGTGACCCCTAAAGTGGTTAAACACATGGCAATATTGACAAGTGATTGGACAAACTAGGACAAAACAACCTTTTGTCGTCAACATAAGCACAACAAATACAGCAAGAAATTGATGCAATTATGCACAAAATATATTGTGCATAGAAATACGAGTTTTTCACTTGTGTAGGAAGGATGTCACAGCCAGTGACAGCAATTGAAGGTCTCAGAGCAGCCCTTCCAAGAGTGCTGGCCAACAGGGCCCTGACAAGGCCTGCCAAAGCCCATGCCACCTGTCCAGCACTGGGGTGAAAGAGCTTCGAGGGGTCTTCAGGCTGCCTGGAGCTCGTTCAGCCCAGTGGCAAATGAGAGGCGCTCTTGGCAGGGAACCCAAACAAGCATGACACGACTTAACATGAATATAAAGGAGATAACACACGCGGTAGCACATGTCCTCACTGGCTTTCTCACACCTGTTTTTCACCCATTGCCATCTGGATTGTGAGACGAAATCAGGGCTCACATATTACCATTCATCGGTTGATGGTACAAAGCTTAATGTGTGTGTGGGTAATGGTGGCGGGAGGCAGAGCTATATCGAGTGCTGGAGTGGGTGGTGGTGATGAGATTGGCAGACTATCCTGCTTATTTTGTGAGTGACAGGTCCCTAGAGAGGGAATAAACAAAATCGTCATGGCTTCACAACACACATCATTCGCGATAGCTTAATTATCTCGTGGTTAAAGTCGTATTCTTAATGCACATCATTACGAGCAAACTGGAAAATGTGGCCTGTATTTTGTTTCGTTATTTAGATATTAAATGAGATTAGATATTAATAAATGTATTACTAATTAATAAATTAGATATTAGCTCATCCAAAAATTACATTCTTTCATTATTTAACCATTTTCATGTCTGATTCACTTTCAATCTGAATTTCTTTACGGACGAATAAAAAGAAATTTTTTTTTTTTAGAAAATGTCAGATGTCAAGCTCCAAAATGACAAAAAAGCATTATACAGCTCATGCACCATATTCATAAGTCATATGTGACCCTGGACCACAAAACCAGTCATAATTTCGAAATTGAGATTCATACATCATATGAAAGCTGAATAAATTGGCTTTCCATTGATGTATGGTTTGTTAGGATCGGACAATATTTGGCTGAGATACAACTATTTGAAAATCTGGAATCTGAGGGTGCAAAAAAATCTAAATACTGAGAAAATCGCCTTTAAGGTTGTCCAAATTAAATCTTTAGCAATGCATATTACTAATCAAATATGAAGTTTTTATACATTTACGATAAGGAATTTACAAAATATCTTCATGGAACATGATCTTTACTTAATATCCTAATGATTTCTGGCATAAAAGAAAAATTTATAATTTTGACCCATACAATGTATTTTTGGCTATTGCAACAAATATACCCCAGTGACTTAAGACTGGTTTTGTGGTCCAGGGTCACATATGTCATTAAAAATGTCTGCAAACTTCAGGTAAAAATCAGGTATCACGAGTTCACTAAAATCTACACTAGTAGCAAAGCATTAAAATTTCAAAACATTTATGACATACGAAGCCACATGTTCTAAAATCACGTAACGCTGGCAGATTGATTTGTACTCTGAACCAAAAGAAAAGATTCACAGCACCCATCACTTATGATTAGTGTGAGGTAGAGACTTTAGATTATTTACTGAAAATGTCCCAAACACTTCATGAGAGATGGGGCCATATCTGAATTGTGGCCTTTTTTGGAATTTCTTTAAGTTAAACAGCTGATCCAGTTCACAAAACTAGTCTAAATGATTCATTCATAACAATACCGATCAGGTTCTCGAGTTCAACTCACTGGATTGGCAGATCATCAGGGAGTAATGCCTTAAATTCTGATCACACAGCGCTATCAAATGACTTCAGGAATGACTTGTTAAATACCACATCAGTTAAATGAGCCACTTATGAGTCTTTTTTTGAAGCTTGAAAGATCCAGGCTCCATTGTTGTAAATACATGGTCATTAGAAAGTAAAGTTCAGAACGACATGGGTGCATAAATGATTTTTCACGAGCAAACTTATTCTGAACTGAATGTTTTCATGTCAGATCGCACTAATTAAAAAGGCAAAAAACAGTTTGTTGAGATTTTTGTGCATGTGAGACATTTGGAGGGTTTGGCACATATTGAGTTATGCATTTGATAATGCCAACCAATCAATAGCCACCATGCTCCTTTCATCTCCGGCACATTTTCTCTCCCCCACAAGGTGACGGAATATATTATCATATTTCTCCAGCACAAAAAGGGTGTGTGTGAGCACAGAATTATAAATAATAATGACGTGCATAAAAATATGTGACAAAATGGTATCCTTTGTGGAATTAGCTGTGTGGAGCAAGTATTGTTAGATGATTCTATGCTTGCGAGTCTCTGTTTGTTAGTGTTTCTATGTGAAAAACACATTGTGCTGTCTTCAGAGTAGGTGTGTGCGTGTCTCAAGGTCACTCATATGGAGATCTCCGCTGTGGTCTAAGACACTGAAAATGTTAATAGGTTGTAACTGCATGTGGTGTTCTTGGGATACCAAAACAACAGACAAATACCGCTTATAATTAATGCCATATAAATGCCAAATCATTTGCATTCCCACATAATTAATGACAATTAGAATTATATTATAATTAGCACTCACTGAAACAAACCAGTTTCAGACCACAATGCATACTGTGTTTATTTGTTTGTCATATTTAGTCATTTGCAATTCTCTAGCTCTTACCGTTGAGTTAAGACGCCGCTCGGCTGTGTAGCTCTTGGTAAAGAAGTGTCCTGGGAAAAAGCAGATGGTGTTGTTGTGTTTGTAGGAGACTGGGAAAGCTTGAAAAGGGCTTTTGCAGTCACGGAGCATCACTTGACCCTGTTTAGCCTTTCATTTGGGTGTGCAGCTCACATTCAGGACAGGGTCAGGCACTTATTCATTCTTTTGCCAGCCGCTAGAACAGCCGCAGCTTTGTTTTTGACCAGTCTTTCGCTACCATTTTGAATAAACTGGGAATTGCTAAAAGAGGGGATTATGCTCCGTTTAATATGTTAAACTAAGAATTACATGTCAGGAACAACTAAATCACACACTCTATTTTCTGACAATGTCAGTGTTATTTGCATCTGGAAAACTTACAACCACAATGCTATGTGTTCTTTTTTTAAAACTTTTATTACTAGATTGTTGCTAAGGTGTTGCTAGGTCAGTGTTTCTCAGCCTTGTTAAATCCGAGGCCCCTATTGTCCAAGACAATTTTCAGGAAATTCGTTTTTATTTACAGATATATGAGCAATATCACATGAGTAAGTTAGTAGTGCGATATGGCTGTAAATCGGCACAGCTGTGATTCGGCTGTAGGCCCAAGGCTTCGTTTAAAGCTTATTGTATTACTGTATTAAAAGCTTGCTGTATTGCGGAGAGAGAAATGGACTGAGTGAGTGTGATTACTTGCATCTGATACCGCATTCATTCTATAGCTCAATCTCATATTCACAATAAAACATTAGATATTGACCACTGAGGAAAGCAATATCTTTGTTGTACTATCCTTTCATCTGTTAAGCTTTCATTTGTTGGCTGCATCTTACAAGTTGTTGTTGGAAGTAAAAATAACTTCCTTGTTTACAACCATTTTGGTTTATTTCAATATAAATGTCTTTACTTCTGACGCACTCATAAAAACAGTCTCGTCGCCATCTAATAACAGAATAATGTAATTAATCACCATCACGAACACACATTGTTTCTCAATACTACTATTATTTATTGAATAATAATATTTAATAAACAACAACAGCTATAATAAAAGTTGCTAGGCAATTCAGTCAAAAGTACAAAGGCAGCGCTCTGATATATAGCATTAAAGTTATATACATAAAATATAACGTAATAAGAGATTTTCCCCTTAGCTAAATCAAATAATAGATTAACAAGACCAAAGACTGCCCATTATTTTTACCCCAAACAAATTATATCTCATGTTTAACCATTATTGAGACATCAGAGCCAGAGGTAAAGCTACTCTCAGTGGGTTCATGAGCACTGAATGACGCTTTAAAAAGACGCTTTCTTTATTAACATACCGCATATTTGAAGTCTAAACAAGTATTCTCACCTTAAAATTCTTTAAAACTACATTCCATGACAGAAAAACAGTATTATTTATAAAATTATAGTGGATTTGGCCATTAGTGGAATTAGTGCTCTGCATTTATCCCATCCTAAGTGCACACACACAGCAGTTAACATACACACATCATGAACACACACCCGGAGCATTGGGCAGCCGTTTATGCTGCGGCGCCCGGGGAGCAGTTGGGGGTTCGGTGCCTTGCTCAAGGGCACCTCAGTCGTGGTATTGAGGGTGGACAGAGTGCTGTACATTCACTCCCCCCACCTACAATCCCCGCCGATACTGAGACTCGAACCCGCGACCTTTGGGTTATGAGTCCGACTCTCTAACCATTAGGCCACGACAGTGAGAAGCCTGATTTGTATAGGGGGAAAATGTATTTTTGAGGCAACAAATTAAAATAGATAATTTGATGTCAGTTTACATTAATTAATTTACATAAATTTTTAGATGTTTCAGCTTCTTTTAAAGTTTTCTCCTTCTTATTTTATTAAACACGTTTAGGTCATCTTACAGCCCCCTAGTAGGTCCCAGCACCCTGATTGAGAGCCACTGTGCTATGGGGAAAAAAATGCTGTAGGGTTTACTCTGTAACAGTTTTCACTCAGAAATTGCTATTTTTCACATACAATTACAAATAAGAAACAGCAAGTAACACAAACAAATTAAATATGAAATTTTGAAGTAGAAAGACTGAAATTGTGTGTTCTTTTAAATCATACTCCAATAATCTTTTTTAAAGTGTACATGTTTGCTGGCTGGTTGCTAAGGCATTGTTAGATGGTTGCTAGGGTGTTCTGGGTCACGTTACAATGTTGCTTACTGGCTCGATATTCTGGTTTGTAGATATGACTTGGAATCCCTCCTTTTAGCTTTAGTCTGACTAAAACTGAACTTTCATAATGCACTTTCAGTAGCAATGACAATGTTACGTACTGCTGCTTTTTGGGATCTCTCTGGAGCCTTAACATTATGCCAATGATTTGCAGCAAAACCTACCCAGCAGAAATGCAGCAAGGTCTATAGCTCCATGTCTGGGTAGGGCAGCAGCATTTGCATTAGACTCAACTCAGGTGGTCCCTGTCAAATGCTTCAGCGGTGTTCTGGCAGTTTCTACTTCCTGGAAAAAAAAAAGAATGTGTTGATAGGCAACTGGAATATCAACATCTGCTCAAACTTCTGAAGCAGAGAAGCAGTGGCCAATGACGCCTAAGAGGTGTTGATGGCAGCATCAGATTTTCCAGACAGCTCACACATATTAACAACACTGCGCATTTAAAATCCTGACTTTTTTATTTTTATTTTTTTACTTTTCTAATGAGTGGGTGATGTGCCAACTCCTTAGAAATTTAAATGCCAGGGGAAAGGTTGGGCAATTCAATGGCAGTATAGTTTGAGTAACAATGAATGATTACTTCATTTCCAGTTTTCACTGATTTTTTCACTTTTGTTTATGATTTAGCCCGAACAATGTCAGATATAGCAGAGGTGAGAAGTCAAACTAGCGATCTTCCTCTGTGGAGAATTGCACTTGTCTAAATGAATCAGATTTTCTCAATTCCACCTCTTAGCAGACTGTCTGCTCTCCCTCAGGCTTGAATGAGTTCTTTAAGTGTGCTTTTTGTCAGAAACTGACATGGGAGTACACCACCCATCAGCTCTAATGTCTGTCAGTTGAGAGCTAAACTCAACAACCCAATTATTTTGTGGACTGATATTTAATCCTGCTTTCCACTTTATTAGCACAAAACAGTCATGTCAGTCAAATCTTGCTCCTCAGATTTTTGTTCTCAGAACAAGAGAACAATTTTATGGATCTGTAATTGCTGAAGGTCAATGGTCTCATTTGGGTCTATGTTTATTTCTCCTTAGGGGTTTTAGAGGAAACATCTTAGTTACTTAAAACAATATAAGAACTCAAAGTCTCACAAGCTATTAAAGATCAACCTATGAGCAATAAAAGCTTCCTCTATATAATAATGGAAAAATAAGAGTATAAAGAATCTTTCAACCACATACACATTTTCTTGTGTGTGGTTCTTAAAGGCAGCTATAAATACCTTGATACATCTAAGGAACTGACATTTAAAAGCTAAAATCCAAATTGTTGAATGAATGTGAATGAAATGTAAATAGCTGATAATAACTATGCCGAAAGCTTCTTCAAACATCTGAAACACCTACATGTGTTGATGTGAATTCAGACATGAATTTCAGTCATTACACATAAGTCCTTGGAGTCTGTGCTATCATCATAATTTGCAGTGCGAGAAGCTTCTCAGACTAATCGTTAGAAATCAGCCATTGACTGCAAGAAATCAGTAGAAAATGCAAATCCTTGTTCATTAACAATACAGTACAAATAAAAGGATTTCATAATCTTCTTCAAACAAGATTCTCTTGCATTCTCAAGTAAAAACAGACCATTTTTTCTTTCCTGTGACAAAAGTTGAAGTAAAATGACAAATAGCATCCATTTCAGATTTAGAAGGTGTGTCATGGCCTGAGGAAAACTTGCACCATGCCTAACATTATCATTTTGTCCGCTAGCACAGTTATCTTACGTGATCAGAATTAGGTCTGTCTAAGTCCCATGAAACTATGGCCTGAAACGATAGGCTCAGATGAGGGAGATAGGAAAACAGGGCAGAGGTAAAAAAAAAAAAAAAAAAGTATTTTTTGCCCTCTCACACTGAAAAGAATGTTATGGGACATCTTGCATTTATCAAAGGGCATCTATGGGTCATTCACTCATTGGGGAAATTGGGTTTGTAATTTAGCTTATGAACTATGTGGCTGAATGACTTATTTCTGTGACAAAAAGGAGCAAATTCAGCAAACAGTTGCACCACTTCTGCTTTTTATTTTAGTTTAAAAACCTGCAACCTGCAGTCCCTCAAGCTAAATGAAATAGTATTGATTTGACTTTTAACATTTATTCTATGTAAATTAGGCTCATTATAGATTACCCTACATCCAGAAACCCAGTGCTATTTGTCTGGGGCAATTACCTTTGATAGTTCACCCAAGAAGTCTTTAATTACTCACCCTCATGTCGTTCCAAACCTGTAAGACCTTCGTTCATCTTCAAAACACAAATTAAGATATTTTTGATGAAATCCGAGAGTTGAATTGTTGAGTAAAGTCGTTATTTTTGTTTTCTTTGTGCACAAAAAGTATTCTCGTAGCTTCATAACATTATGGTTGAACCGCTGATGTCACATGGACTATTTTAATGATGTCCTTTCTACGTTTCTGTGCCTTGATCGTGGTAGTTCCCTTGCTGTCTATGGAGGGTCAGAAAGCTCTCGGATTTCATCAAAAATATCTCAATTTGTGTTCCCGACGATGAACGAAGTTCTTACGGGTTTGGAACGACATGAGGGTGAGTAATTAATGACTGAATTTTCATTCTTGGGTGAACTATCCCTTTAATATTGTCCTACTGACAAACACGGAGAGCTGGCAATGAAGAGAAATTAAAAAAAAAAAAAAAACATTACAACTTTCCACAATTTACATTGTTCATAGATGCTTAAAAAAATAGATATATGCATAATTCATTTAATGAAACAACTGTCAAAGCTAAATTTGTTAAAATCTCAGGTCTATGCAAAGTGTGGTAAAATGGTTGGTTAAAATTGCATTATACAAAAGTATTACTGCTTAATGATCAATTTATTTTATACTTTGCAGGTGGCAAACCTTCTTAGACTCTTCCAGATTCCACAGATAAGCTATGCTTCCACGAGTGCCAAGCTCAGTGACAAATCCCGTTACGATTATTTTGCCCGAACTGTTCCACCAGACTTTTATCAAGCTAAAGCCATTGCTGAGATCATACGGTACTTCAACTGGACCTATGTTTCCACTGTAGCCTCAGAGGGAGACTACGGTGAGACAGGTATTGATGCATTTCAACAAGAAGCCAGAGTACGCCAAATCTGCATCGCAACTTCAGTAAAAGTCAGCCGTTCAGTAAACAGAGGAAATTACGAAAATGTTATTCGCTCACTCCAGCAAAAAGCCAATGCCAAAGTGGTGATCCTCTTCACCCGAAGTGAAGACGCAAGGGAACTGCTCGCTGCCGCAGCTAGGATGAATGCTACCTTCATTTGGGTGGCCAGTGATGGCTGGGGAGCACAGGAAAGCGTAGTCCATGGCAGCGAGAAGGCTGCTAACGGTGCTTTCACCATTGAGCTTGCCTCATACTCCATCAGGGAGTTTGAGGACTATTTTACCAAGCTAACACCAGAGCTGAACACACGGAACCCATGGTTTAGGGAATTCTGGGAGCACAGGTTCAGCTGCCGTCTACACGAACATGGCTGTGCCAGTAATAGCCTGAGGGATGGGTCATTTACACCAGAATCAAAGATCATGTTTGTGGTGAATGCAGTCTATGCAATGGCCTATGCCCTACACAACATGCGGCAAGCTGTGTGCCCCAATACCACAAAGGTTTGCGACGCCATGAAGCCAGGCAATGGGAAGAGATTCTACCGGGAGTTTATTCTCAAGACTAAATTTGATGGTGAGTAGAACTGACGACCAATTGAGATAATTTCTTGCAATAGGACATACCTTCCCAACCCAAGAAGCTATTGAATTATCCACCTAAAATTAGATCGAACAAATTATAGTCTCAATGCACTGAAACTTCATTTGCCACTCATGTTGTTGTCTCCCACTGAAAGTATCAGATATTATTACATTTACAGGCATGAAACATTCTTTATCAAATTATCAGAGCTCCAATTGGTTTCTAACAGAATGCAATCTCAGAGGATAAACAGTTTTTCAGACCTTGGACAATATAATGATTTACTGAATATTATAACAGATTACATCTTTTAGTTGAGAAATAAATTTGAGAGATTAGCTAACATTACATCAATCACATTAGCTTCTGACTTGAGATAAACTACACAATCACTTTAGAACAATTAATGTCGCACACACTCTATAGCTTTCAGCTGCAACATAATGTCTTTAAATGTTTTTCAGCCCCTTTCAGGCCTGCTGACACTGAGAATGTGATCCGGTTCACCTCATTAGGCGACAGCCTGGGTCGCTACAACATCTTTCACTACCGCCAAGAGGAAAACAAGTTTGTCTACCGGAAGGTAGGCTACTGGGCACAAAGCTTAGTGCTCAATACCAGTCTGGTGCCTTGGTCTGGTGCAGTAGTTCCCACATCCCAGTGCAGTGATCCATGCCAACCCAATGAAGCTAAAAGCATGCAGCCTGGGGACGTGTGTTGTTGGATTTGCATCCCATGCCAACCCCACCAATATCTCCTAGATGAGTTTACCTGTATGGACTGTGGATTTGGAGAATGGCCCCTTGCTAACCTGACGGGGTGCTATGAGCTTCCAGAGGAGTATATCCACTGGTCAGATGCATGGGCAGTAGGACCTGTCACTATCGCCTGTCTGGGGATGCTGTGCACGCTTGCCGTGGCTGGGCTTTTCTTGCGAAACAATGACACTCCAGTGGTAAAAGCTAGTGGTCGAGAACTTTCGTACATCCTGCTGTTGGGTGTTCTCCTGTGCTATGCCATGACCTTCATTTACATTGCCAAACCTTCAGCGTTTGTGTGCACACTGCGACGTCTTGGCCTTGGCACCTCCTTTGCTGTTTGCTACTCAGCTTTGCTGACAAAGACCAACAGGATTGCTCGGATCTTTGGAGGGGCAAGGGACAGTGCCCAACGACCACGCTTTATCAGCCCTGCCTCTCAAGTAGCAATTTGTGCCATACTGATCTCTGCCCAACTGTTGGTTGCTCTTATCTGGCTGCTGGTTGAGGCACCGGGGGTGAGGAAAGAGGTGGGTCCAGATCGGAGAGATGTGGTGACTCTGAAATGCAACAGCCTGGACTCGAGCATGCTGGTGTCCCTCACCTACAACTGCATCCTCATCATCCTCTGCACCTTCTATGCCTTCAAGACCAGGAAGTGTCCAGAGAATTTCAACGAGGCCAAGTTCATTGGCTTCACCATGTACACCACCTGCATCATCTGGCTGGCCTTTCAGCCCATCTTCTACGTCACTGCCAGCGACTACAGGGTAAGTAGAAGACATTGGTAGAAACAAGTTTGAAGGTAAATACTAGTCTATTGTAGTGATATCCATTTCAGTGGTTTCCAACCCCACTCCTGGACCCAATATTTGCAGTTTCCTCTAAAGAACTGATACGTAAAATCAGGCTTGTTGGTTAAGCTAGGGATGTCCAATCCTGCTCCAGGAAGGCTTCTGGAGGTCCACGGTCTTGCAGAATTACATTTACATTTATGCATTTGGCAGACGCTTTTATCCAAAGCGACTTACATTGCATTCAAGTTACAGTTTTTACATTTTATCAGCTCTTGCTTTCCCTGGGAATCGAACCCATGATCTTGGCGTTGCTAGCACCATGCTCTACTATTTGAGCTACAGGAAATTTAGTTCCAACCTTGATCAAACCTGAAAACCTTAATTAGCTTGTTCAGTTGTGTTTGATTAGAGATGGAAGAAAACTCTGCAGGACAGTGGACCTCAAAGAGCAGATGTAATCAGTCTCTACATTAGATAGACTGTGCAGTGTTGGGGGTATTCCAGGACAAGGAATGGGAAACACTGAACTATTTTACATAGACAAGCTTCTAAAAGGCATATAAGGTCAATGTTTGTCAAATATTCTTCCTGTTTGTATGCGGTTACAAAATGGACCAGACTTTATGCCAGTAGATAAATGTCTGGCTACATGAGGCTGTCTTTACTGTGATTACTTGTGCTAGAGAGATACAAACCTCCGCACACTGATCTAAATGTATATCTGCAGTTTTCTTGTGAATTGTGACAAAAAGCAAAAAGTCGTAATAAGTATAGGTTTATCAGACTATGCAGTAAATACACAACTACCAAAGGGCAAAAAACCTTGATCGTGTTTAAGGAGATAACAATAATGCTAATTGCAAAGAGCAGCAAATTAGGGGTTGATTTTGCTTACTCAGAAAACAGAAACAGTCGACAGACATTTTAAAACATATTTTTTTAAGATTCTGTCTTCTCATTTAACTCAAGAGTCAGTTCAGTCTTGAAGTTTTTGCAAGTCATGACACCAAACATGAGATTACTTTTAGAGCTGGCCTCTGGCTCTTTTAACCAGACAAACTCACTGTGCCAGCTCAAACACAGCACAGTGATGTGAATGTCTAGTCGATATTGAAACACTATCTGAGGGATGAGGGCTGCCTGTCGCATGTTATCAGGAGACTCTCATTGCTGTGGGGCGAGAGATGTCAGAGCTCAGTTAGTGAAACAGTAAACACGGTCATCAAGAATGCCCCCTGGCTGAGAGCGGCAATCCCTGCACTCCAACAGCAAACAATTTTACAACACAATCACACCATGCACAGAGAGTTATATCCAAATCAGTTTGGTGCCATCAACATCAGTGCTGCTGGAGCGAGGAGAGATGGGTCCTAGAGGTTAAGTGTCAGGAAACGATTTAAAAGATTTATTTCACCACCTTTGAAATGTAACGGGTGACTTTTTGGCTTGGGATGTTCTTTGTCTGAATAAACTAGAAGCCCTGCTCCTGAAGACCCACTGTCCTGCAAAATTTCCAACCTGCTTCAACACACCTGCCTGTGATTTTCAACTGATCCTGAAGACTTTGATTAGGCAGTTCAGGTGTGTTTTAATAGGGTTAGAGTTGTGCAGGACTTTGTAGGACAGTGGGTCTCCAACAGCAGGGTTGAAGGTGTCTGGAGCAGTGGTTCTCAATCCTGTTCCTGGGGAGCCCCGCTCTGCACATTTTATCTCCCTTATCTGGCACACTCAGATAAGGGAGTATATAGAGCTCTCTTTTAATGATCTGATGATCTGAATCTGGTGTATTAAATAAGGGAGACATGCAAAATGTGCAGAATGGGGGTCTCAGGTCCAGGATTGAGAACAACTGCTCTGGAGTAAACAAAGGAAAAACAACTGACCCTTTGCAGGGAGCTCGACTGACAGGCAATCTGACCAATCAAAATGCCAAATCTGCCATTTTTGTCTGACAAACTAATCAGACAAGAGAGTAGATGAACTTTGATGGATTTAAACTTGAAAAGTGGTGTGTATTGAGATCTTTCTACAATTGAAATAAAATTCTGATGTTAATTTTGTGCTTAAAGTAAATATAAAAAGATGATCGGTTCACATGCCACTTGAACTGAGGTGCTACAGTGATCTGTCACGACACATTAAAGAGCCACAAAACGGTATTTATTGTTTGAAAGCTAAGACTTTGTTTCATACCAAAAGTAACCTGCTTCATCTCATCTGTCGGCATGTTGTTAGTTTTCCTCCCTGCATGCATTTTAAATGTATTCTTCACCGCGTGAGAGCGGCATGGCTTGTCGGACATAGCGACAGTAACGAAGGGGCGGTTTTTTGCGAAGGGTCAATTGCAGAGTCTAATTTGAAGGCTGTGCCCTCCGAAGGTCACATTTGTTGGCTGCATACATCACTGAGGCTGTCAAGTAGCCATTACATTTCAAAGTGAGAAAGAAATTACAATAATTTACACCTCACATGGAATAATAGTCAATTTAATGATGGTTATTTTTCTGAAATGAGACATATACTGACAAATGTGACCTCCTGAGGGTGCAGCCTTCAAAATGAGACAGCTTATGGAAGCCTGTTTTTGCCTTATAAAGGATATTCTGACTTTACTGCTTATAATTGCAACTTTGGATTTTCCAGTTGCGACTTTATATCTCGTAACTGCTCTTATAATAGTAACTTTATATCTCATTATTGGAATTTAAATCTCACAAAGATGACTTTATAACACTGATACAGATATATCATATATACAACCATACACTAAGACAACAAAAAGTATTATATTAAATGTTATTTGGACATAATACTATGGTAATATCACATTTTTGGATATGTCTCTTGGTATTTCCATGGCATTCTGTGAAGTACCAATGTAAATGCAACTGAACGTGAATTTAGTAATCACTTGGTACCATGGTATATGGAAGATGCAGAGTAAACAGTGGTAAAAATGAATACAGAATGCAATTCAATCAAAAACAGGTCATATTTAACCTCAATTCTTCTAAAATAGGCTTCATTTTCTTTATGCAAAAATGTTAATTTGGTGAAATCTGACCAAGACTGGTTTTCTTGAGATTGACATTAAAGGTTTGAGCAGATTTGCCCAAGTATTCAGTAAAAGACACGCTTATTTGAACATGTTTAAAACCTCTTCACCCCGCTACAGGTGCAGACCACTACCATGTGCATCTCTGTCAGTCTGAGCGGCTCTGTGGTTCTCGGCTGCCTCTTTGCTCCCAAAGTCCACATTATCCTTTTCCAGCCTCAGAAGAATGTGACTACTCTGAGGGCCAAAGACAACCGATTCTCCACAGCAGTTACCGCACCGAGCTCCACCTACTCACAAGGTAGCCACATTCACTCCTAAAACTTGAACCAAGGTTTACCGGTCATTTCCTTTATTTGCCTTTTTCTGATCAACAATTTAAAACCAAACAATTTCCACAGCTTCGGCCTCTACTATAGTGCCAACCGTGTGTAACGGGCGAGAGGTGGTGGACTCTACGACTTCATCGTTGTGAAGATGAATTTAATCTCATCATCAAAATCAGGAGTTGAATGCAATTTCTTACTTTTCCTCACTCTAATCGAGTACTTGCAGTCAATCGCAGTTCATCTCCTGATCTGAAATATATATATAAAAAAAAAACAAGGTGTCCCAAATGATCCTGCAGTCACCTCTATCTCAACCAAGCATGTTTTTGTCTTTCAATTACACATTAAAGCTATTCTTTATGATCAAGAGCTTGGGAAGAACAAGGACCATTGTAAATGATTATAAATCCATGTGCTAGTCTAGTAGATTTAAAGCCACTTGACACAAAAATGGAAGCTGTTCTGAGGAAACATGATGTTGAAACTAGACTTGGCATTATGTGTCCCTGATTTATGTACACTACAAAAGATATTGACTAGTCTTAAGTAATGTTAACAGTAGACTTTGAGTTCTCAGTCTTTATAACTGCATTTTGTTGGAATTCAACGAGTTGTTGTTGGGGAAAGGCATGATATTTGAATGTTTAAGTCTCGTGATTTACTGCAAACACAAGGACCTTCGGCATCAATGAGACTTGCACAAAATATATTAAAATCTTTTATGTACCCAAGGGTATGTCATTTTAGATGCTGTATTCTCAGTAAGTGGGAGGCTGTAAACAATTTCTAATTTTAGTTTGGTGATAAAATAGTCCAATTTCATTTGGAGATGAGTTTGTCGTCCTTTTAGTGCTGTGGTAAAAAGTCTCATGCTTGGTCCTCATGGAATAATTTAGGTGTCATTGCAAGATGGAGAAAAAAAAAAAAAACTATATTCTGTATTTCCCTTTTTGAACTTGCATTAAATTCTTAGTGGTCAGTTTTGAAAAAAAAAAAGTAGGTAACGATACAAATGTTTTAATGTGAACTTTGGTGAACCGGTCAGTGTTATACTTGTAATATATGTAAATAAATCATTTTTAAAAAATAACTGAAGTCTTCATTTGGCTCACAGATTAATCAACAAATGCATTTCATTTGAGTTAAAAATGTAATGACTATACCACTAATAACAAATTTGAGCTTGTATGTAGAGCTCTGGACATAATGAGCAGCAAAACAGATAAACTCCATAGACATTTAATCAAAAGCTCCTCTTTTACATCACATTCTGACATATTAACAAAAGAAGAAAAAAACAAAGCTACCAAAAGTTTCCTGATACCAAACCAAATCACTGGCCAACTTCTTGCTCTTGAGCTTGTCTTTTAAGAGGAATGATATATAGTCCGTTCCTAGCTTCCTTTATTCTCCACCATCGGCCCAATCTGAAAAAGACGAAAAAAGATACACTGAACTTAATGTCAACATGATGATGTGTGTAAATGCTGTGCAAGAACCAATTCACTTCATATTTGTGCCATCTTGTGGTAGTACAGCCTTATTGCATAAAATTATGCCCTCGAAAGTACACAGCATTAGGATTAACAATTGAATATAAAAAAAGTTAAAAAGTCAAAAATTAAATATTAATATTAACGTTATAATACATTAATGATATTAATAAATGTAAAAATAAATTTAAGTGCATCTGGACAAAAAAAAAAAAAAAGATCCACCTTTCTGAATATCTTTATTTAGTGATTGTTAGCTGAACACAGAATTATCATCAATATAACAGCAAAATAAAACTCCTAAAGAACAAACTCAACATTATTTGAAGGAATTTTTAATGGCCAATACAACTGATAATTACTAATATTTAAACACCAATGGCTGTTATAGTGTATAGTGCTTACGTTTTACATATATATATATATATATATAAAAATACACACACACATATACATATATACACATTTAAATAATGACCAATAAAATACACAGAAAATTGCTGAATTCCGTTTGACTAAAGAATATTTAATGTGCATTTACTATTGTTTGACAATATAATTATTGGACTTTGCAAATGACACTATATAAAAGTATAAAATGACAATTTTAAATGTCATTACAAATTTAAATAATAAAATGTTGATCATCAGATGCAGTTAATTGCAAAAACACTACTTCCCAACAATTAAAAATACTTCACCTGTGCTCCTGTCCAACTCCCGCCACAAGAAACTTCCCAGAGTTTGAGAACTTCAGACTGTTGACAAATCCAGTCTAAAAGAGCAATAATACAAGCTTATTAGCATTAATTATACCGCAGGTACACTTACTGTAAGAGACGCACATCATCACTGTGGACATTGTGCAGTTGTGAAAAATAGTGGTATTATGAACTGATACATTATTCATCCTCTCCAGATGAAGTACATGGCTTTATCCACACACACACAATAGGACGTAATTCAATAGCAGATGGGCAATAACCAGTCTAATAGAGCTGTATGGATGTGTACTGCTCACCATAGGGACGCTGAAGAGCGGCTCCAGGCCTCTGAATCCCTGCCCACACTTCCACAGCTGCACCGCTGAATTATGGGAACCTGGGGAGGGACAACAATGATGTTGATGGTAATCAGGTGTTTGGAGAGCAGTCTCGTATGGAAATACAGAAGGCGGAGAGCTTTGTGAACAAGGTCAAAGTGGAACGAGGACAGATTATGATGGTAATATTGCACTTGCGGGTAATCGTGTGTGTGTGGCAAAAAGGCAAATGAGAGTTTGTGGGCGGTTGTACTTTTAAGTGCAGTGGGTTTGTTGGCCGTGAGTGATACCAGGGTTGTGTGTGTGTGTGTGTGCACCTGAGGCACCTGATGCCACGATGTCAGAGTTGTGCAGCGCCGCCACAGAAGACACCCAGTAGGGCTGCTCCAGACCAGTGTTGCCATGGCTACCGTGGGCTTGCTTCACTGTGCTCACCGGCTTCTTCTTATTAACCGTCCAAATAGATATAGAGCTGTACAAAACCAAAGCACGAGTGAAATGGAATCATTTATCCATTAAACCAGGGCAATGAGGGGTGCAATGAAAATTCATGGAATACAAGACAACATTTACATGCAAAATAATTTCATTTATTAGAATACAAAAAGTACACTAGGTTTTTAAGTATTTTGCTTCAAAATGTATTATATATATATATATATATATATATATATATATAGTTTTCTTTGTGCACAAAAAGTATTCTTGTAGCTTCATAAAATTATGGTTGAACCACTGATGTCACATGGACTATTTTAACAATGTCTTTACTACCTTTCTGGGTCTTAAACGTATCAGTTGTGTTGCTGTCTATGCAGGGTCAGAAAGCTCTCAGATTTCATAAAAAATATCTTCATTTGTGTTTCGAAGATGAACAAAGGTCTTACGGGTTTGGAACGACATGAAGGTGAGTAATTAATGACAATTTTCATTTTTGGGTGAACTATAACTTTAAATGAAAAAAGTCTTACCCATCATCTCCACCTGTGACCATGTGTTCTTCATTAATAAGCTGGATACAATCAATGGAGCCCCTTCAGACAGACAGAAGACATGGACAAAATCATCATTACATGCAGGGAGGTGAAGATAATTCATCCTTAAAACTGACCAAATAAATTAAATCTCAACCATTTACTTAACCAGGCCCAATATTGAGGTCATAATTAAAGAAAGGTCATGACCACAAACTTAAACTCACTCGTGTCCATGAAAAACAAGCTGTGATTCCTCAGCAATTTTCCACACTCGGACTGTCCGGTCTCGTCCTCCTGCAGTCACGCATCTCTCTCGACTCAAACAGTCCAACCCGGTGATCATGTCCTGATGGCCGAACCTGACGACAGACACAAATGAACACAAAAAATTAAACCTGAGAATAAAGAGTCTCCTGTTTTATTTAAGAGCTGGTGTACCTACAGGGTTTCTACATAAGCGTTCTCATCCACGCTCCACACTTTTATTGAGCGGTCATGTGACGCGCTGTAGAGGGTGTGAGTTCCTCGTCTAAAGGCCAAACCCTGCGGAGGAAGCATCGAAGCAGAAGCAACAAATTCAGTTAAATGTGAGCAAACATTTAGTAAATGCTCATCACCTAAAGTCACAATATAA
Organism: Onychostoma macrolepis; assembly: GCF_012432095.1. Taxonomy (NCBI): domain Eukaryota; kingdom Metazoa; phylum Chordata; class Actinopteri; order Cypriniformes; family Cyprinidae; genus Onychostoma; species Onychostoma macrolepis. The sequence continues at coordinate 11,168,187 of NC_081165.1, read as the reverse complement.
TATCTAAATATATATTAGAGATGTTCTACTCACCGATACAGCACCTTTGTGTCCTTTAAACTTGTACAGATGTTTACATGTCATCGGATCCCAGATCATGATGAACTTATTCATGTCTCCACTAGCCTAGAAAACAAAATCACACCTATTCAATTGCATCCAGCTTTGTGTTTTCAACTAGTTGACAAAAACTGTAATAGATCAAATTTATCAAGGCAGTTCCAGGTAATATAGAGTAAAATATAAGTAAAATCACTCTAAAACCATTCATAAATGTAACATTATAACACACGCACACACATACACATAATATCTTTTTAATATTTTCTATTTGAATATATTTTACAGTGTATTTTATTCCTAAGATGAAAAAGATGAATTTTCAGTCTTCAGTGTCACATGATCCTTCAGAAATCATTCTAATATGCTGATTTGCTGCTCAAGAAACATTTCTTATAATTATCATTTATCAATTATCAGTTAAAAATGGCTATTTTTTTTTTCAGGATTCTTTGATAAATAGAAAATTCAATAGAACAGCATTTATTTGAAATAGAAATCGTTTGAAACATTATAAATGTCTTTACTGTCACTTATCAATTTAATGTGTCCTCGCTGAAGTACTAATTGCTTTATTAAGTACTTACAATAAACAGTAAAGGACATAGATGCCTTTGACATACTTTGAAAATACTGGATTTCAAAAATTCCTAAACATTCATTGAAATGATCGAACATATTACTGAAATTAATTTCAATAAATTGCTTACTTGGGTATAAATATATAATACAGCCCGTTCAAGGCCCAAATTATGGACCGAGGAAAAATTAATTGGTAGAAAACTGATAAATAATATGACCCAGTGAATTCCAGCTCTCACCAGGTATTTTCCATCAGATGATATGGCCATACACAGGACGTGAGTGGTGTGTCCCACATGACGCGCTTCTGTTCCCTTCCGTCCTCCTGCGATCTTCTGCACCTTCTTCCCGCTCTCCACCTCCCCTGCAGATCATAATCATCTTTCATTTAGCAGCACACTGACTCAAGTTCATACTGTACAACACAAGCTTAAATACCTCAAAACGTTTAACATTAAGCAGAGCGAAGTTGACCTGTCAGACTCACATTTGATGATGGAGCAGTCTTTGCTTGCCGAGAAGATGTATTTCTCATCCGGGGTGATGACGAGACATGTGACAGGTAGTTTGTGTCCTCTCAACAACCTGATCTCTGCTGGGTCTGGAGCTATGATCTAGAAGAGACGACACAGTGATGTTACAAACAGGAAGTAACCGTGGCAAATCAAGATGCACAGCAGCTAATAAAAACATCACTCACTTCTTTGGCTATCAGTCTTTGCAGTTTGCCTTTCTGTTCCAGCTGAGGAGGATGAAGAAAAACAAGTGATTATGAGACAACGGAGAATATTGTAAAAAAAGTTCATGAAAAATCCACTCACTGTAGCCATACACAACATCTTCCAAAATAACAGTTTTAACGACAATCAACACAGATTCTGAGCAAGTTAATTAAAAATATCTTAATATATTTTTTTTAAGTCATCTTTTGTTTACAATGAATCAATCATAGGTGACCCTGGACCACATAACCAGTCTTAAGTCGCTGGGGTATATTTGTAGCAATAGCCAAAATTACATTTTATGGGTCAAAATTATACATTTTTCTTTTATGCCAAAAATCATTAGGATATTAAGTAAAGATCATGTTCCATGAAGATTATTTAGTAAATTTCTTACCGTAAATGTATCAAAACTTAATTTTTGATTAGTAATATGCATTGCTAAGAACTTAATTTGACCAACATTAAAGGCGTTTTTCTCAATATTTTGATTTTTTTGCACCCTCAGATTCCAGATTTTCAAATAGTTGCATCTCAGCCAAATATTGTCCGATCCTAACAAACCATACATCAATGGAAAGCTTATTTATTAGCTTTCATATGATGTATAAATCTCAAAAGTTATTTTAAATGTTTTTGAGATTGCTTTGGTAGAAATATTACAAAACAGCTCCTTCCTGTATTAATATAAAAACACAAATAATTCAACAACTCAGAGCAACCCAACTTAAATTAGCCATGACTGTAAATATTAATATGCGAGCAGATTTTAAACAAACAAAGAAATTATTTAAAAATAAAAACACCTTGAGCTGTGAGTTGTTAAATTATTTAATATTAACTTGAAGTCTCAGGAGCAATTCAAGCACACATTTTAGCTCAAAGGGGTTCAGCTGACAAAACAGTTTGGGAATCCCTGTGATAAATCAATGTAAATGTTCATAACTTGTTAAGAAACTCTCGATATCAAATACTAGCGATGACACCCAGCTGAAGTGGACCTACCACATCCTCCTGCAGTCTTCCAGCTATGAGGTCCGCTTCAAATGACTCCTGCTCAGCTCTCTTGTCCTCTGCCGAAGACAGCACAGGGTTCACAGGTTCAGAGAACAGCGGCAATCGTTCAGTGCGTGCGGATGCTTGATCTTACAAACCTTCCTCTCTCAGCTGCTCCAGGTAAAGCTTGGCCAGGCGAAGTTTCTTCTCTTGCGGCGTCTCCTCGATCTCGTCGTCTTCGTTTTCCTGTTGTTTTCTGTTTGGATCAGCACTGCAGAAGAAGAAGACATCGGCGATTTTTTAATATAACATCAGCGTTCACCAAACACAACAAACTACAGCACGTTATATCAGTTACCTTTCATTTTCCGAGTCACTCGATATTTCTTCATCCTTTCGCTTACTGAATTTTTTTGATCTGCCTTTGCCATCATCTGCATTACTCTTGAAATGCAAAAGAACAATACTGATATCAATTTTAGTTTAATCAGAGGGCATCAAATAGCATTACGGAATCTAAAAAGATAAATAAAAAGTATTTCTCAGTGCCTTCAACTAAATGTAGACGTACCTTTCTTTTTAAATCTCCTTTATTAGGAGCCGCAGAGATGACTTTTTTCTTTATAAAGAAAGACGACATGATGGAGCATAAAACTATTTGTTTTATTAAATAATTTAGCGCTGCTTGTCTGCCACTCACATGTTCACAAACACATGCTTCCTGCAGCTCTTCTTCGCGGATGGCTTTGCTTGTGTGTTTGCGCTACAGCGCCGCGTAATGGAGAGACTTCACATTACATCCACCGCTTCAACTGAGGTGCTGTGATTGTACACAGTGTGGGACTAACACCGACATAAACATAATAACGATATTATTATTATTAATGGGTAAAATTATGCAGTATAAATGCATAATTCAGTATACAACTACTACTATATTACTACTACATTATATATAGGCCTACATAAAATTACACTCACACATACTACTGTACATACTATATTACTAAACACAAACTAATACTACTGCCAATAATAATAATAATATATAAAGAAATAAAATAATAATGATGATGATGAATATATAAATAAATCAAATCAAATACACACACACATACAAATATGTAATAAAACATAAAATATGATCAAATAATAATCATTATTATTATTAATGGATAAAATAATGCATTATTAAGTATACAGCAACTACTCCTAATAATATTATACATCTACTGCCTCATTATTTATACATAAAATACACACACACATACTTTCCAGAAGGCCAACAATTCACTAAAAATGTTTTTTTATTATTTGTTATTGGTCTTATGAAGTATTCTAATTTGTTGAGAAAGTGAAATGGTGGGTTTTTGTTAAATGTGAGCCTAAATCATCACAATTAAAAGAACCAAAGACTTAAACAACTTCAGTCTGTGTGCATTGAATTTATTTAATACACGAGTTTCACAATTTGAGCTGAATTACTGAAATAAAGGAACTTTTTTTTTATTGAGATGCACCTGTACTAGTACATACTATAGGCCTAATACTAAACATACACTAATACTACTGCCAATAATAATATTTTATAAAGAAATAAAATAATAATGATGATGATGATGAATATATAAATAAAATAAAATACACACATACATACAAATATGTAATAAAACATAAAATATGATAAATAATAATAATAATAAATATTATTATTATTATTATTAATGGATACAATAATGCATTATTAAGTATACAGCAACTACTAATAATAATACTATACTTCTACTACCTCATTATATATACATAAAACACACACACACACACACACACACACACACACATTAGTACATACTATAGGCCTAATACTAAACATACACTAATACTACTGCCAATAATAATATGTTATAAAGACATAAAATAATAATGATGATGATGAATATATAAATAAATCAAATAAAATACACACATACATACAAATATCATTATTATTATTATTATTAATGGATACAATAATGCATTATTAAGTATACAACAACAACTACTAATAATACTATACTTCTACTACCTCATTATATATACATAAATTACACTCACACATACTACTGTACATACTATAATACTAAACATACACTAATACTACTGACAATAATAATAATATATAAAGAAATGAAGTAATAATAGTAATGATGATGATGAATATATAAAGAAATCAAATAAAACACAGACATATATACAAACATGTAATAAACCCCATAATTAAGTATAACAATATAATATAATATAAATGTTGCAAATCAATTAAAATATTAAATAAACATGCAGTAAAAACAGATAAGTACACTACTACTACTACTAATAATAATAATTCTAATACATTATTATTATTCTATTATTCTATTATCATTCTATTATTTTTGCTTTTATTTTTATTGCATATGTTTGTGCATATGTGTGTATTTTTATGTTATTACATTTTAGACTTTACCATACTGTGAGTGATTGTTACTACTGGTGACTGCCCCAGTCCTGTGATCAGTCAGCTGTGTTCTCTCTCTCTCTCTCTCTCTCTCATGTTGTTGTGTTGTTGGATTCACCTGCAGCTCTCTGGCTCCTCAGTGAGGGGAACTGGCACAGTATAATTACTCTGTCTAGATGTTGCAGTAGAGTCTCCTAATGGACTGATCTGTACATCATGTACGTCTGTCGCTGTAATGACTTCCGCTTGTCTTAAGTGCAAAGACCGTGGAGCCAAACACAACTCCATCAAGCTCTCTACACCACAGACAGAGTGAGCGCTGGATAAACTTCACAGACTTCACGTGACTGATGGACAGACCCTGGACTTGAGAACATTAAATGATGCTTGAGCAGACTTAGTTGACAAACATCAGGTGAGATTTTTTATTGTCTTATTTTATGTTGTATATTCATTAGTTCTTTAAAGAACCTATATTCTGTGGCACAGTATGTTTGCTGTGTTTTTTGTTTTAAACATTTCGTTTATTAACCTGAAAATGTAAGTGTTTTCCCATCATTTTTAATCCAATGTGTTTAAAGCACAAATAATTTCTCAGTAAAACAAACAATTTTACATTTTAACAAGAGCCTATACACTGGAGAACTATAGCAATGTTTTAATGATGATAAATTACACAAAAATGCTTTTCTTAGTTATTTAAATCCATAAATGTAACTATTTAGTTAGCCTTTCGGATTAAATTTTTCATAATGCAACAACACTAACTGAATTTCAGTGCATGTGGGGTTGTCGCCACTTGTGTGTGTTTTTCCTAAATTCAAAATTCAACAGTACATAATAAAAGCAGGACACCTCTTTCATAAACCAAAACCCAAAAACTTGCACATCTGTTTATTAGACAATCTGGGTTGAGCAGAGAGATTACTGGCTGAAAAACACATGGATTAAAAGTGGAAGTCACTGATTCACCAGAGCTGTATATCTGTATCAGGGGGGATGGGGGACTCTGTTATTTGTTTCTTTGCCGTAATTTTCAACTACTTTTCACCCAGAAGCCTCTTCTGAAGTTATTTTTTGCTCTGAAAATGGACGTAGTGCGAGGTCAAGGCATTACCAATAAACAAACTGATTAACCTAAAACACGCTAGAACGTTCTGTGCAGCCGTAATGGTGGTGATGTAATACAGCCGCTGTGCATTTTCATGCCAAATTACTCCGCATTCATTTTCTAGCCCCTATGGACATGTGCTGATGAACTGTGACTAGAAGATTAGAGATTAGGATTATTGGCATTGTGAAATTACATGACTGGTGGAGGTCATAATCATTCTTGGCTGACCAGTTTCAAAAGATCTTTTAAACAACACTGTAGAATTATTCAAGACACTGTAAAATTTACACTGAATTACTGCGGTTTGAAAGACCGCAGTAATCTTTTTTTTTTTTTTTTTATAACCTTTTGAATTCTCTTTGACTTTTTTTAAATAAAAATGTGAAATATTATTATAATTTAAAAGAACTGTTTTCTATTTGACTATATTTTAAAATGTAATTTATTCCTGTGATGCAAAGCTGAATTTTCAGCATCATTACTCCAGTCTTCAGTATCACATGATCCTGCAGAAATTATTCTAACATGCTGATTTGCTGCTCAAGAAACATTTCTTATTTTTTTTATCAATGTTGAAAACAGTTGTGCTGTTTAATATTTTTGTGGAAACTGTGGTATGTATTTTTCTGGAATCTTTGATAAATACAAAGATCATAGCTCAAATAGTAGTCAACATTTGAAGTGGATCAAAAAAGTTGTCCTGAGACAAGAACGCATTTTGGTTTTAGGTTTTAGGACAACTTTAATGAAAGGTTTTGATCCACTTCAAATGTTGACTAGTGTATACTTACCTACCCACACCTTTATACATATTGGCTTACTTTAATCTGTCGCTATATTACACCCATCACCTTAAGAGTTCATTGCTATCAGAAGTTTTGTAGGCATTACAGTGACTCTCCAGTAAATGACATCAGTGAGATGATGTGTGTGGCTGTGTGAGAGTGATTATGTGTGTATCGTGACGTTTGTGGCGTGAGTGCATTGTAGTGCTGTGCAGGTGACAGTGAGCTCACGCTAACGCTAATGCCAGAGAAACCCCAGCAGCTGCAGCCAAACAAGTGAGCTCATTATACTCCGCTTCAAAAGGTTAGAGCACCACGAGCACCATGAATTATTCGAACTGATCAAGCCTCCCTTGCTTTCTCAATGTTTAGCCACACATGTCCACAAAACAATCACAACAATGCACTGGACATGTTAGGCTAATAGGCTGTCGATTTAGAAATGTTACTAAAACCTGCCCTCAAAAAATGCGCTTGTATAATGGTAATATCATGTTTTTGGACACTGGCATGATGGTAATACCATGGTATTTTTCAATATATTTGAAGTATGTAAATATAGTGCCATCTGACACAGTATACCATAGTACTGCTGTAGTATTGTATTGTATTTTAAAGGCCTGAACATAGCTGATTTTTTGAAAAACCAAACTTGGACTAAATACAAAAAATCCTGCACACTGTAGCTTGCCATTTTTAAAATAATATATATTTAAAACAGAATAATGTTCCAGGAAAGACATTAAGAAGAGCATTTGTGGTTAAAAAGTATATTAATTTATATTTTTTTTTAGAAAATGACCAATCGTTTCGCTAGATAAGACTCTTATTCCTCAACTGGGATTATGTAGAGCCCTGCATTGAAACTGCAATTTGGACCTTCAACCCGCTGATCCCCATTGAAGTCCACTATAGATACCAGGAGAAAAATTAATGGAATATTTTCCTCAAAAACCTTCATTCCTTTTTATTCGAAGAAAGAAATACTCCTTTTTATACTGCATTAATATCTTGGATGACATGTGGGTGAGTAAATTATCAGGAAATTTTACTCAGGAAATGAACTAACCCTTTAATGCACCTTTCAATTTGGTAACGTGTTCTTGTGCATGTGTTCATCTGTACTGTAGTCATACTAATTTTTGTGTATCATTTCATACATTCAACAGTGCTGACCTTTGACCTCCAACAATGAGTCCCCATTCCTGACCGGTGGAAGATGGAGAACCCTGCGTTTCTGCTTTGAGTTTGGTGCACCAAGCTGTAAACAATGGAGGCATCTGGATTACCTCCGCCAGCACAGCATAACGAAACTGAACTGAATGAGACATTGAGTCATGTCCACCCTATGCATCTGGCTCCCAGCATGCAATTAGGGAGCATGTCCAACCCGCAATCACGTTTACGAGACATGTCGGGCCTCGTGGTCATGGTGACTCTTAATGCAATCGCGCTCTTGGCCAATAGCGGAGTGCTTGCCGTAGTGGTGAAAGTGCCACATCTCCGCAAGTTCAGTTTGGTGTGTCACCTCTGCATCGTGGATTTGTTATGCGCCGCTCTGCTGATGCCGCTTGGCATCGTCTGCACCTCACCCTTTTTCGCTGGTATCGTCTTTTCCGTACTTGAATGCAGGTTGTACATTTTCCTCAATGCCTTTCTCGTATCTGCCTCTATCTTTACGGTTACTGTGATTAGCATCGAACGCTACTTCTACATCGTGCATCCCATGAGGTACGAGGCTAAAATGACTCCTTGGTTATCTGCAGCCGTGATGGGATTCGTCTGGGTGGTGTCTACTTTGCTAGGACTTGCTACCGTCTTTGGGTGGCCCAGTTATGGAAGTAGAAGCTCCATTGCTGCCACCCATTGCTCTCTACATTGGAGCCACAGTGGACACCGGAGAGTATTCGCTATTTTATTCTGCACTGTTTGCTTTTGCGTTCCAGCTGCTATTATTATCGCCGTCTATGGGAATGTGTATAAAGTCGCCCACACGGCTGCCCGGGAAAGAGGGCCCATCCCGAGCTGGACGATGGCAACTGCTCATCCGAAGCGTCGGTCTGATTCCGTCAACAGCCAGACCACGATCATCACCACAAGCACGAGCATCCGCAGAAATCAAGTCCTTCGCAGGAAAAGGAGAACGCTGGTTGGTGGGAAAGCGGCTCTAACTTTGGCCATCATCGTGGGTCAGTTTCTGCTCTGCTGGCTGCCTTACTTCGCCTTCCACCTGCATTTGTCGCTGGGATTCTCCCATAGTACCTCTGAAGAAGCCGAAGGACCGGTGACATGGCTGGCGTATTCAACTTTCGCAGTAAACCCGTTTTTTTATGGCCTGCTCAACCGTCAGATCAGGGAGGAGTTGTGTAAGATGCTCTTCTGTTGCCGATCGGCCGGCAGACCAGTGCGACCCTCTGCGTCGGGCCACGAACGTTCGGGACATGAAGACTTTTTTCATTTTTTGCACAGGAGCGGCGACAGGGACGGAGTTAGATGCAGTTATCACATGGTTACACCGAGGAGCACGCTGGAGCAGACTAGTTTTAGGATACCGGGGCAAATACCTGAAGAGATCACCTAAACAAAATATTCAGATTTTCATTTTTCATGTTTTTAGTTGCATTTTTATTATAAATTATTGTTAGCTTTGAAATTAAAATTCATTCTATCTGTTTTCTAAATGCATTCTATTGATCTTATTGTGAACAATTAATCCATGGCAGGGATCAAAAACTGTAAACTGTGTGCAAACTGTAAAATATATTTAGGAGCATGTGTGTGAATGAATATTGTGTTTTTCCTTAATAACAGGACACAAGCAGACATTTACAAACAAAATAATTTTGCTACACTAGCTTTTTAAATATTTTTACTTCAATCTGTTATAATAATTGTGACCCTGGACCACAAAACCAGTCATAAGTAGCACGGGTATATTTGTAGCAATAGCCAACAATACATTGTATGGGTCAAAATGATTGATTTTTCTTTTATGCCAAAAATCATTAGGATATTAAGCAAAGATCATGTTCCATGAAGATATTTTTTGAATTTCCTATCGTAAATATATCAAAACTTAATTTTTGATTAGTAAACTGTGTTGCTAAGAACTTAATTTGACCAACTTTAAAGGTGATTTTCTCAGTATTTTGATTTTTTTGCACCCTCAGATTCCAGATTTTCAAATAGTTGTATCTCTGCCAAATATTGTCCGGTCCTAACAAACCATACATCAATGCAAAGCTTATTTATTCAGCCTAAACAAAAATTACCCTTATGACTGATTTTGTGGTCCAGGGTCACAATTATGTTAATATGTATAGGCCCTCTTTAAACTCAGACTCTTATTTTGAAATGTCTATGCTGTACTATTGTACATATTACAATATAAACACCATAAAGTAAGCATTGTCATAATCTGTCAACAGTAAATCATAAGCACGTTTTGCATGGCATTCACAGACTATGAATTATTTTGAACTGCGCAACAGCCCTGTATTTCTACATGTGCAAAATTTATTTAATCAAATCATAGCCTTTAATAATCACATATAGGCTATATCATGATTCCTGTTTTTCCATCCCCAAATTTAAGACCCCTTAAAATGATCATTTGTTATACCATTTAAAATATCATGACCTTAAATTTGAAAGGTTTTGAAGGTTAACACATTCTTTTAGCACACGCATCATTAAAGTAGCTCTTTTACATTTTTTTCAACTCATGGGAAAAAAGTAAGCGTCAAACCCTGCATGTTTATACTGTATAAACATGCATATATATACTGCACTGCAAACCAATATTAAGATCTGTTGCATTTTATTGAAAGACTATAACAAATTGTTCACAATAAGATCTGGCATGTGCATTAAGAAAGCAAACAGGGTAGGTTTTGATGCTACATATAGACTTTTAATAGGTCAGCCCCACTGTGACTGGCAACACAGTGACAACCAATGAACAACAAATGCCTTCATCCAATCACAACTCTTTCTAGTGGTGACTCCACCCACATGTTTACAAACACAGAGCTGATTAGGGTTTATATGACATTATGAACTGAAATGAAATATTTGTTGCCTAAATTTTAATGTCTTCAGGCTAAACCAATATTTACATTAATATGTTTAAAGTACTACAGAAATGATCGTTTCCTCTGTTGTATTACTGTATTTCTACTGCACTATTTAATATGTTATTTTCAAAACTGAATAATATAATGACCAAAATCTTTACAAATCTTCATACAAAAAAGAACTCATAAAACATATTTTTGAACCAATTTTGACTTATTTATAATGCAAAGGATGACCTCAGCTATCTGCTGTATTTCTTTTCTACTGTAAAACTGTAAATATCACACATGGACTGAAGTGACAAAGACAAATTGTTTCGTTGTTCAATAAAGACACTAGTCACGGAAAGCTTGACATATACTGGTTCAGTTCCATGCAGCATATGTTCAGTTGTTGCATTTAGAGTTCATTGTGCTGATTGAATGGTGTGCTATATGGAGCCACCCATTACATCACACTATGTATTTATTTGTGCTTTCTTTATTTATACAAACAATGTGGCCATTACTGTTTTTGTTTTCATGGAGATGGATAGAGCTGTATTTGTGTATTTATGGGGAGGATGGTACTGTACATATGTACAACTGATTTTCTTGTATTGTTTATTTCAGATGTACATCTTCATTCAGGCTAATTAGTCACTCAACAATGAAATACAATAAAGAATGAGCCACATATTAATCAGTAACTAATAACATTTACGTGCTACACACTACCAAAACTTTGAGGTCAGGAAAAAAAAATAAATCAAAAAAATATTTTTAAAAAATCTTACCAATCCAAAACATTTGTGCATTTACTCCATTTTTGTTGCATTTCCCCTGTTGAACTCTGAGTGTTTATGAAAATCCTGTGACTTAGGCCAAGTACATAGGATTATATAATTTAGTAAATCTGCCAGAGGACAGCTTTTTCACAGTATTAGTGCAAAGCAACACATTTAAACAGGTGGAAAGATGATTTTCTGAATTCTGTGCATTTCAGCTATATCAGTTCAGCTCTCCGTCTATTCTCTGAAAGTGTTTCCTGTAATTATATCTCCATAATATTTTGGGACATGTTTTTAATTCTAATGGGGAGATTTGAATGCAGATTAGACTTAACGGATAAAGCAAACTAAACTAGGGCAGCTAGTTTTTAAAAGGCGTTGGTCTGACCTCACAATCCACAAGCAGCCACAGTGAGCAAAGGTGAACTGGAAAAAATGCCACAAACTGTGAGATTAAACAATGATGGTGATAAATATGAGAGTTTTCCATAATAAAACACCACAATGATACTATAGATAAAAATAGATGATGAAACAAGTGAATGAAATGAAAAAAATCACGTCCTTACATTGACAGAGGGACTTTGAGTTCTTTTGTCTCAAGCCAAAAAACAACCACCTAGCAACCAACCAGAACACCCTGGCAACCACCTTAACCTGGCAGCAAGAGTTGGCTACAACAAAATTTCTCTGTTTTCTCAAAAGCAATACAAATGTATACAGAATAATAATAAGAAGAAATGTATGAATTACGGTGGAAGTGATAGTTTTTAAACTGTATTATGTATTTAGCATCTGCTATGTGTGTTGAACTATAAATAGAAACCAGTAATCTGATATAACAGTGAAATGCATTTTCCAAAGAGCATAATTGTAAAATCTGCAAGAATGCCAAATGCCAAAAAACAAAAGTTAATTGGTTTCTCTTGGTATTTTGCACATACTCATTCAAAAAATAATGTCCAGAGGCTTTAATGCTAGAATATTTGACCAAATTTACAAACAAACACTAAACACTGATCTTACTAAATCCCAATTAGTGCTTAAAATCAATGCTTCCATTCTGTTAAATATTCTTGATCCACTGGTTCTTTTAAGAGCTCTTCTAAGCTTACCAGCAGTCTGCATTTCACCGGTCACTAGTGGGGTATTTATAGCAGATGTATCAGTGGGGGCTGGCATCTTCCCATTGGGGCCTGTTTGGGAATGCCTGTAAGGGCATGGTCACTTTCCTAATATATCCCATATCCCTGTTTCAGCTTCAAGACAGCACTCTAGCTCTGCATTCACAGTGTGTATGTGTAAGAGTGTGTGAAACTGTTTATGCGTGTTTTGATGCCATCGATGAGCCACTTTGTGACTTTACGAACTTCATATTGATGAATGGCACCATGATGCGGAGTATGGACGCAAGGGAAACTGAGATCGACCTGAGGGATGCAGGGGATGGAGAGGATGATGAGGGACAACAGACATGGAAGACACAACTGGAAACTGTCCTGGAGGAAGAGGAGGAGGAAGATGTGATCTCTACACAGAGTGACACCAGGCCTCTGATCAATGAACGGGACCCAAGACAAATAAATGAGTGTCTTAAGGTAATCTCTTCATGTCCAACTGCAATAGTTCTTCATTGTAGCATTTGATTTTTTTTTTTACCCCACTGACAGAATTAATTTGAGTAATTCTCCTTTTCAAGTAAATCTATCATGATTATAGGATTTTTTAAAGATATTATTTAACAACATTTTGACATTTGTATTAGGCTCAATTAGATTAAACTTTATTGAATCCACTCTATTCCAAAGTAAGGACAATGTCTTGACATTGTAGACAACCACAGCTGGTAGCAGGAGATGGATTAGATGAGCATGTGTGAATATCTCCGATGATGAGGACAATAATAGCAACTGCCTCTTAAATGAGCTGACCGGACAAATTACACAAATATTACAGACTTGCGGTAGCTTTATAGGGCTACTGTAGTATTGTTTATGTTATGAATTGTTGCTAATACTAAGCTCAAGAGTTAAGCTTAAGAGTTTAAGATACATACCAAATACAGTGAAGTACCACAAACGGAGAGAGGGGATCAATCGCAGAGAAATGCAAATACATTCAATAATGCAGCTGCAGCTGTAGACAGTCCCGCCTTTCATTTAAAACAACCAATCAGCTTAGCTCGTTTGTTTTAGAATATGTATGTGCATTAGCTAAATTTATAATTTATGACCACTTCTGTTAGGTGCATTGGTGACTTTATGTGTGTCAGTGAAAATCGGTCAATGTTTGTTTAGCCAGTTTGGCCCTATTCATGTAGAAGCTATACATACACAAATATAAAATCAAACCTAAATCATGATATGACTGTTGTTGTCAGGTTTATTGGTGATGTAATGTATGTATAAGTGAAAATGAGCTTTGCCAATATTACCTTCACCAGCTTAATTTTACCCCTGTTCATGTAAAATGTTCTGAAGGCTACTCAGTGTAGCCCAGGGGCATTTTTCAGTCAAGTGTCAAGTGACTCGACTAGTTTTAAAGGGACGTTTTCATTTTAAAGTAGCCCTTACGAAAAATAAGTTTATTCAAGTGTGCTATTAGTATACTTCTTTTAAACTAAAAAATAGGAAAGTATACTTTTTGTTTTCTTTTTATGTACTTCTCAGAAATATACTTAAAATGACATTTAAGTATACTTGACTTATACTTAGAAAAACTCTAAATATACAGTATTTTAGCTATACTTGTGCTCCTAGAATCTATGTTTTCATTGTTATACGGTAAGGGGGTGCTAGTACACATCTTATGTACAGAATTTCCAGTAAACACAAGTGAAGAAGAAACCGAAACAACAGATACTTCCACATGTAATCTAACACGATCATCTGACATAAAACAGCATAAACAGCATAAAATGTCAAACAATGAAGAGGTAATAATGACTGTCAAGCTTTGGGGTGTTGATCGGCTCCATCTACGTTTTGATTATCATTCTGAATCCAATTCATAGCCTTTTTTCAGCTTTTTGTTCAAAATGTTAATTTCTTTATTTTTATTTATTTATGAAACTTACCCACATTCAAGTGTTTAAAAAAAGAATGCATGAAGCTAGAATAAAATGTTTTTGTTTACAAGCAGATACTCTGTTCTTTTTTTGTATGTTCAGATATTCATATAACAAAATATATACAAATTAATACCTAAATAGGGACATAGTAGTATACTTAAAGTATGATCTAAAGTTCACTTAAAGAAAACTTACGAGTATACTTGCAGTATAAAACAACTAAACTAGTAGTTTACTGAGACTATACTTCAAAGTGTACTAAAAATGCTACTACAAGTATTTAATTAGTAAACTATCAGTATAAGTTCACTTTTAGTATAGCTGCAGTACAAGCTAAAAACACTGATGTAAACTAGTTGTGTTCTCAAAGTTTACTACTGTTATACTTAAAGTATATGTATACTAGAAAGTGGGCCAATTTAGTCCCAAGGAGTATTGAAATAGTACACTTACAAGTATACTACTATGACTATGTATGTATGACTATGAACTTTACTTAAGTAAACTTGAAATATACTACTTTTTGGTAAGGGAAATGAGGGCGAAGTGAAGATGCTACTTTCCTAACTGTTCACTTCTGGCAGGTTAGTTTTGAGGATGTGATAGCTGAGCCGGTGTCTGTGCGCAGCGGGGATCGGGTGTGGATCTGGAGTAACGCTCTTTTTGAGGTGTCCAGGGTCTGGCTTTACCGTATCTTCACAGCTCTGCTGGCAGTTCCAGTGTCCCTCCTCGCCGGGATTCTCTTCGCCGTCCTCAGCTTTGTTCACATCTGGTATGAGCAGATCCTCTGAACTTACATTTACATTAATGCTTTTATCCAAAGTGACTTAGATTGCATTGATGGTATAAATTTTGATTAGTTTATGCATTCCCTCAAAATCCATGAACCAAATCCATGACCCTGGCATTTTTAGTTAAAAAGTAGAAATTTTTATGCAAGCCTGTTTCCGCCACTGAATTAAAAATAAAAAGAAAGTAATTGCGACTTTTCATCTCACAATTCTGACATTTCTCTTGAAATTACGAGTTTACATCTCGCAGTTCTTACTTGCGTGATATAAACTCGGAGTTGTGAGTTAGGCCTATAAAGTCAGTGATATAAACTCAGAAGAACTGACTCAGAATTCTGATATATAAACTCAGATATAAACTTACTTCTGAGTAAAAAGTCAGAATAGCGAGAAAAAAATATCAGAATTACGAGATATGAACTCGCAATTGCAAGGTATAAAGTCAAAAACAGAAACAAATCTGAATTGTGAGTTTTTATCTCGCAAAATGACTATTTTCTCGCAATTGCGCGTCTATATTCCGCTATTATGACTTTACAAATCGCAGTTGTGAGTTTATCTCACACAATTCTGACTTTATAACTGGCAATTTCGAGTTTATATCATGCAATTCTGAAAAAAAGGCAGACTAGCAAGAAAAAAGTCAGAATTGCGAAATATAAACTCGCAATTGCGAGAAAAAAGTCAGAATTGCGAGTTTATATCATGCAATTCTGAGAAAAAAATAAGTCAAAATTGCATGTTTGTATTACGCTTCCATAAATGTTTATAAGATTTATTTACTTAAATTTAACAAAAATGCTAAGCTTTCACCTTTTCTCGGTTTCAGGTTCTTTACACCATGTGTGCAGGTTGTCTTGATAAACACCGGGTGGTTGCAAACTTTATGGAGCAGCGTTTTAGACATAATAATTCTACCGTTCTTCCAAAGTGTAGCCAAGTGCTGCAGTGGGATAAGTGTCGTTCTCACACGGGAATGAGAAACATTCGCTGGAATCTTTTGAAACGATTCAAATGGAAATTCACATTGAACTTTTGGGCAGATGTGTGGCCATCTGACTCCTGGTGCATGTCAAGGGGGACCATGCCCAAATGCTAAGCGTAATGAATGTCAACTCAATGCCAAAGACTGAGAGGAAGCAGATATTTGGAAATGCATGAAGTTTGCTTCAGTATGAAAGTATTTTTAAAGGGTCAGATAATGATGATTCTGTCACTGTTTACTCCCCTTAACCCTTGTGATTTTCTTTCTTCTGTGGAACACAAATGTGGACCACTTTTACAGTGTTTTTTATATCTCCTTTTATGTTCAATGTAATACCATCTTACAGGTTTGTAGTGGCAAGAGGGTGAGTAAATAATGACAGAATTTTCCATTTTCAAAGAACTAACCCTGTGTGTTTTGTACAGGCGTCGTCAATGTTTTCTTTTTGTCGATTAATTTCTTAATTTCCCACTGAAGGCGCCATAAAATGTGTTTGCAACTGGTTCGGGTCGAGCTATACTGCCTTTTGGCTAATGATTATGTTAAAAAATACTGCTATTAACATCTGTTGTGTGTTTTGATGACCTGTTTTGCATTGCATTGAGGACACATTGTGTGTTCTTTGAAGTATTCTCGAAGCCCTTTCATTTGAGAAATAACCTTTTCTTCCAGACTATCCAATTAAATGCCTCACTTTTCATATGCTAATATGGGGCTACCAAAATAATAGTAACAATTGATTCAGTTATATAACGCCCACTGCTTAAAAAACAATCAATCTGACTGCCTTAGCCTGATTATCTCCATTATAGCGCACCCTAGTGTTAGGGAGATCATATTGCCATGCACTTATCTTAAAATGCTCTTCAAAATTACATTTTAAAGCACATGCTAAATCTTTCAAGAGACGGTGCACCCAGAAATTAACATTCTGTCATTTAAATCATGTAAACGATGACAGAATTTTCATTTTTTTGGGTGATCTCTTCATTTACCTCAAAAAAAAACAAACAAAAAAAACAACTCCAGAAGAGCTTAGGGTACAGATGCATCATGGATCTATAAATAATGGCAATCAAATGGGTGTGTCTGTAACTTGGCAAAGGGAAACACAAACATGGCCAGACACATCTCATGAGAATGTGTAGACGCTAAAAATGGTCTAACATATCAGTATGTTTCACATCTAAAACAAAAGTTAAAAAGCAGATTTTGCAACCATGTACAGAACGTCAACCTTTATTCTCATATAAGGAAGACATCAATAGAAAATACAAAGAGATAAATGAAGGTTTTCATTAAAGGATGTTTTGGAGTAGGAGGATATACAAATGGTTGGTGGATCAACTAAAAAGCGCAAGTGCATAGAAAATCGTAACATTTCACAGTCTGATCCAGTACATGTAAAAACATCCCATATTACAAAACTCAACTGTACTTCACATTTTTGTGATCAATTCTTATGAGTCACTTTTTAATTAAATAAAGAAATGGAGTGGAATGAAATTAAATGAAATGTCTATACAAATCATGAACCCTAAAATGAAAAGTCGTTCCTTATAAATACAACAAACACCATTTGCTCTGGTGAGATGTTTTTTTTTTTTTTTTTAACTCAAATTCCCAGTATCTGCATGTTCTACCTAGCAGTAAACTGAAATAAACCATGTGTTGAAATTTTGTTTTTAAACAAGCGAGGACTGACTGAAATATATGTGGAGGAAAGGGTAGTTTATGCCACCTGAATCATCTGGCCCACTGTGTCCTCTTCTGATTGATCCTGCTCAGATTTCTGTGAGGAAAAAGGAAGATAAATAAAGATGATGAAAATTTCATCAATACTACATGCTATGAGGGAATGGACTGGTGTTGAACTCTTACCTGGTGGAACCATGAGAATTTTACTGTGTCTGATATATACAAAATATTAGCGACTGACTCAACTCTATGCATTTCAAACCATCTATGAGATTTTTTCATCAATTAATGAAGCTAAAGAAATACTACAATTTTTTTTTAAATTCATGAATTAGCCTAGTGTGTATGCAACCTTTGTGCAATAAAAAATCAAATATTTAACCCTTGTGCTGTTCTGAGAATCCTTTACCTAACTTCTTGTTCCTGGTCAAAAATGTCCAGCCTTTAATTGCTTGTAAATCTGTCAACAAATTTTGGATTCACTCTTTCTCTCGACTTGTTTTCTTTCAAAATTTCAAAAGTGCAAAATTATTTTGGTAAGTTGTTATACCCTATGTAAGCAAAGTCAGTATCTTTTAGTCTGATGCAGTAACAATAACTTGTTTTGGGGAAAATAAAATCCTCTCTGGGTCTAAATGACCGAAACACAACATGAGGGTTAACTCTGGAAAAACTGTTCATCAGCATGTAAAAAACTGCAAGGCATTACTAACCAAGTACAAATCATGAACAAAGGTTTATTTGCATAAAAAGGGCATATCTATATATCTATATATATATATATATCTATATACATATATATATAGATATAGATATATATATATATATATCATCAAGTAACAAACATAAATGCAAACAAGAGCCCCCATACAGCCCACTGTAAGAAACATAAAATGGCAAAAGCAATAACAAAGCCACAGCTCTGGGCAAAGACAGAAGAGCGTTGAAGGGTGCAAGCCAAGCCATACAATCACAAATGAAAACAGATCATTTTGAATGGCTATTCATACCAGTAAGATGGTAAAAACGACAAATAAACACCGCTTAACACATCGCAGCATCCAGTGAGTATCACAAGCAGTCTGGGTAGAAATTGTAGGACAGCATGGTAGGACAAACGGCAGAAATGCAGACAGAACAAAGACGTCAAGGTTGAAGATTTCCTTTTAAAGTAACAGTCTGACATTTAAGAAAAGAAACCTTTAACACTGACAAGATAAAATGTGCTAATCACCCATGTTTACAACTGAAGCTTTTTGAAAGAAGCCACTTCCAATCAGCAGAGTTCAAACATACTATCTTTAATCTTGCATCTAAATAATGAAATTATTACAAGTGGTAAAAATGCTACAAGGCAGCATAGAAGTTACAAACATGGGGACTAATCTGTACATTGTATACTATATGCTAGAACATATATACTAAGATCTTAGTATGCATGTTCAGTTTAATTGGTTGGAAATGTCAGTTAACTCACGGACAGAGACAGCTTGGACATGAGTGTGCCACAGACGCATGAGGTAGCTCAGACACAGAGCCGCAGGGTATGGATGGTCTAAATTAAATTAGGTGCATATAGTCTCTCGGGTCGGACACAGGCTGGGATTGGATAGTTTACCCCAGAGGTGGGGCAGAGGTGGCTGGCCAATGAGAGCTGAGCTCAAGCCCCTCGCTCACCTTAAGGGCCTGCATGGCCATTTCTTCCTTTTCCTTCGGAGAGAAGAAACGTCCACCGTCTCCACGCTTCCTGGCCATGGCGTGACGATGACGGGACTCGTGTAGGTATTTCTGGGTGGTAAAGAACATAAATATATTGAATATTTGCATATGTGCTGTGTTGAACAGAAACCTGTCAAATCTTTTTAATTTTAACCTGTTTAATTTTTTAACACTTTTTTAACGAATTACAGAAAATGAAACTGCTTTGCTGTTCTCATGACAAATAAGAACAAATAATAATTAAAGAGATGCAAGAAACAAAAGATCAAACATAATTCCATATGCAAATGAATTCAAGAAAGAATACCAACTGCAACTCAGTATGCAAATAATTTAATGATAAAAGTTTCAATTAAGTTTTTTATTTAAGCTGGTCAGGCTAAATTAGCTAAGTTTAATATTTTAAGGGATTTAGAACAAACCCCAAGCAAAATTACCCAGGAATATCCATAAAACCTGTAGTATAATTAATGAATTGTATTAATGTTATCATTTATAATGGGCCAAATATTAATATGATATTATATAGCCATTTCTATCCTTTTAAGAATTTTTAGAAATGTGAAATTTAAGATGAAGCTTGAGATGAAGGTTTAGCTTGTAAATGGCCCAAAAATAAAATTATATATATATACATAATTCTTTTAAATATACATTTTATATACTGTATTATATGTATATGCCAAATATTATTAATATTTTAAATTAATTAAATTATCATTAAATATACATATTTTATATACTGTATTATATGTATATGCCAAATATTATTAATATTTTAAATTAATTAAATTATTATTAAAACAGCTTTATAATTAAAGTAAAAAAATTAAAATAATAATAATCAGGACTGCTTTGCTATTCTAATGACAATGATTAAAAAGATGCTATGGTTAAATACATACATATGCACACTCCTTATGCATATATAGCATTTATTTATTTATCTATCTATTTATTTCCAAATATAATATAAATGTAATAAATATAACAAATGTGTTTTGCTATATTTGCATAAAGAGTTATATAAATAAAGTCATTTCTATTTATTGCCATAAAAGCACACATACTCTTCTCTCTTTTGGTATTTTGCCTTCAGCTTCTAGTTTGGCACGGGCTTGTCTCCTCTTGAGGATCCTGTGATACTGTTTAGCGTTGACGTAGAGAGGTTCCTCCTCCAGCATCTCTGCTCCAGGAAGAGGAATGCGCTGCATGGTGGGAACTGACCCGCCACCCCCTGGGACCATCTGGTTCAATTATAAACACACACAATAAGATTAGGAAGTGTGATCTAAATAGATTATCTCTATAGCAAGAACGCACTTTCGGTAATAGATAAAAATGACCACAAGTGCTCACCATGACCATTCCTCCAGCATTGACCATGTTTCCTGCCATGGGAAGAGTGACGGTCACTGTGCCCTGACCGGCGTTGGTGGTGTTTGTGTTGGATCCAGCTGAGACTAACTGAGCTCCTGCTAAAGATGCAGCTGGAATGGTGATCATTCCTGGATGGACAATCACAAAATGCATTCAAATGAATTACATGTCATAAGCAGTGTATACACGTCTATTGAACTGCATGATGTTTACGGCTCAGTGTTTTGCAGAGGAGTAGCAGTGTTACCCTGCTGTAGGATGGTCCCGTCTGCATTAACAGGCTGGTAAACGATGGTCTGTCCTTCAGCGGTTTGAGCCACTTGCTGACCCTGTACAGTGATCTGCTGCTGACCCTAAGAAAACAATTATCATGAACTTTATTAATTATATGCATTTAACTACAAGAGTGCAGTTTATAGAGGGTGCCCTTTATATTTCCTCAAATACATGACAAAATGAAGTCACCTGGTTCTGTCCTGCAGTGACTGCGGTCTGTGGCTGTTGAATGATGATCTGTTGGGTCTGTCCCTGCTGACCCTGTAGCTGTAATGTCTGTCCACCAGGAAGCTGGATTTGACTGGGCTGTACCAATTGGATCTGTGCCACATTTAGTCATTTTATTACAACTTCATCACACCGAATATTTTGATGGAACATTATATTGCAGTGGTTCTCCACTTTGTCACGTCAAGGCTACATAACTTTTCCAGTTCTTTGTGATTTGCTGGATCAGAATTAACAATAAGGCTTTACTTCAGAGCTTGGAATAAATGTATACTTATTATAAAATGCCCATAGAGTTAAAATATTATATTAATTCACATTTCATTGACTTTTTCAAGTCAAGAATTCACAATTTTACAACAAGTCTTCCTTATATATATATATACAGGCTTTCCAAGATTGTGGGAATGCTGTATCATCAGAGGCAAAAAATAATGAAATCTTTATTGTACCAGGGCCACATTGGAAGTTTTCTGAGGCCCACTGGTTGAGAACCACTGCACTACTTTTAGATAAATTCAGTATGTTAGTGAAAAAAGTATATTTTTATCCAACAATTCAGTGTAACATTAGCTTCACCCACCTGCTGCAGCCCCTGTGTACCAGATACTGGTACTTGCATGATGGTTTGACCTTGTCCTCCTGTCATGGCCTGTACCATTATGGGCTGCCCAGAGGACGTGATGAGCTGACCCCCACTGACTTGTACCATAAGAGGCTGCCCTTGGACCTTTGAAGAGGATGCATTGAAAAATTCATTTTATGTCAACTTTAAACATAAAAACCCTATTAGTCCTAATGTATTGTATTTGATATGCAAATTTCTAAGGCCTATAAATTTCAACATGATCAAAACTTTGCTGAAAAACCTGTTGTACACAGAGCTTTGACCGTAAAGCATTTAAAGAGATAGTTCACCCAAAATTGAAAATTCTGTCATTAATTTCTCACCCTCATGTCCTTATTACCTTTCATGGCCTTGAACGTGTCAGTTGCATTGCTGTTTATGCAGATTCAGAAAGCTCTCAGATTTCATCAAAAATATCCTAATTTGTGTTTCGAAGATGAGGGAAGGTCTTACGGGTTTGGAACGACATGAGGGTGAGTAACTAATGACAGAATTTTCATTTTTGGGTAAACTATCACTTTAAATATCATCTTACCAAGATATAATATGACAACTGATATTTATATGCATTTTATGTAAGCATTATGACAATGCAAAACACAGATGCATGCAAGAAAAGGCAATGCATGTAAACTTCCGAAATGCAAAAAACAGTGGTGCAGCTGTTATATACTTGGAGATTTTACAATGCATTTTGCAAAACAAAGCATGCTAAAAACTCATGCACGTGAGCGTTCTTTGAACACTTTTAAGTTCTAGTAAATCATAGTGAGTGATAAACGAAATAAACTGAGACAGATGCAAAAAGCGCAAAGGTCACAGATATCTGATATTTTAACATTGCATTAATCACTATTACAATGCAATACTAGCAAATGGATCTCTGTGCAATGCAATGTTGAGATGGCATGCATGGAGATTTGCAGACAGCAGAGTTGCTCGGAGAGCCAACCACTACCTGAAGGACCTGCTGGGCCGCAGTCTGGCCTACCTGAGGCTCAGTCTGCAACTGCACCGCAGTCACTGTGCCCTGGGCCAGAGATAAGGGACTGTGACTCTCAAATGAGTAAAGACACATGAAAACGTTTCTTCAGTGGTTTTACACCACACTGAGATGCTTTATTACTAGTTATTATTAAAAACACAATTCTATGCATGTCCGACAAACATACTTTAACATAGTACATGTCACAAATTACCTGTTGTTGGATCTGTCCGCTGCTGGTCTGCACCACTATCTGCTCTCCACTAGTTGTCGTGGTGGTGTACTGCTCCATGTTTGCCGTCTGACTGAGTTATGAAATCAGCACGGAACTGAAGTCTGAAAAATGGCAAAAACAAGTTGTTGCACAAATCCCAAATATTATGCAACAGCACATGCATCTAATGCAAGACTCTTAAATGAGGATGCTTGACTTAATTGCTGGTTTACAGCATTCCTCATTTTAGCATTAAGTCAGCTCTTTAAATTATTCATTTTATGATTAAGATTTTAGATCCAAAAATTTACATGCAACTGTTTTCTTAACTGCAGGAAGGGAAAAAAGTTAATTCTGTAATAGTATTAAATTAATTCCCTGGTGGATATACCATGTACTTTGTTACCTTTGTTGTATATTTTTCCTAATACAGCATTATTATGAGACTTATTTCATTTTGTTTATGGTTCAGTACTTTGGAGTACCATATAAATGGTACATGAATATGGCTTTTTTTTTGTATCATGGCATATATCAAAGTGATAACATTTGACACCACAACTTACTTGATATTTTTTCTCAAAGACAATGTTTACATTTGAATTGCTTCTGTGATTTTTTTTACTCCCTTTCCCTGAAAAATATGAAATGTTCATAAAAACAAGAAAACCTAGATATTAAATAACCTTTTTGTTGTGTTATCTCAATGTAATTCTGTCCTGCTTTTTGTCTTGAAATATTGTTTTTGTATGCTTGAAAAATAAAGAACTAAAACAGTAAGAAAAGAGACCGTGTGCTCTGTTAAAGCAAAGAAAATGTATCATTTAACAATTTGATACATTTTCATTCTTGACTGAGAAGCAAAAGGAAAATCTGTCCATGATCAGATTTTATTCTGCACATGAAGTATATGCAAATCTTAACGTATTTCGTGACTAACATATAAATGTTGTGCTTAATGACATTACAAGCCTATCGTTCTTTCATGACCTTGTAGATTTCTTCTTACAAGTAGGACACATTAGGCTCCATATACAGTTTACACCTACACCAACTGTTTGATGTTTTTATTATTTATTAAGGACGAGACAGCTTAGATGGGTATATATGCTGCTGCTGCAATGTTTAATTCTACAGTAAAGTAAATAAAATACAGGAAACGAAGAGCAAAATGCATGATTAAAAGTAAAAGAAAAACACTTTGTGTTTGGATTTCAGTGCTACAGCTTCTGTCAAATGTATCTGCCGCTCTTCAGTTTCAAGCGTAGCGTCTTTGTATCTCACAAACGCTTTTGTTGTAGCAAGTTGCAACATGCGTGTTTCTCATAAACGAAACGCCTTTTTCCTTTAAACAAGAATTACATAAAATAGTATTTATATTGTGTACATATAGCTATGTTGGCTTGCTTTATCTTTGTTAAACATTGCTAGCGCTACATTAGCACATCGACCTCAGTGTTTTCATGCACGAGCGTATTTTTTTTTATATATATTTGGTTTAAATCAAATATATATATTAATCGTTTGTTTTATTAACTCTCAATTAGTTGAGTAAAACCAAGACAACGACCTGTGTGCTCCAATCGACCTCTTAAGACTGCGAAAGTCAACGAATATTAAAACAAAGAGCGGCTCAAAACTGGGCCTATATGAGACGCCAGCTCGGCTTAACAGAAAAACAACTAAAATAAACCATTTAACGACATTGTTTATCGTTTTAACCACACAAGAAGTAAACGCGTGCATGTCGTCCACACAGTGGACCTTAACACATACACAAACAGCACTATTCCTGTTTATAATGATTTTAGTCATTTGGTTGGTCGGTCACACACCAATCCCCAGCTAACCGACCGCGTCCCGTCCCCTCCCAGCAGCCGCGCTCACTCACCGTCTGCGCCGCCGCCCGATGCACCTCTGATTGGCTCTGATAGTGGCGCCTGGAGCCCAATCACACGACGCGTCTCGCTCAGGAGCCAAAATGGCGCACTCGGAAAAAAACCGCGATAAACAGTAGCTCAAACGCCCCTCCTACAAGATAAACGCCTCGCCCCCTCTCAACCCCTGCATGTCTCTGACTAGAAGAGCTGTGAATCATGCAATGCCAAATTACAAAACAACATAGAATTAAATACAGAAATAATATAATGACTAACATAAACAAAGAAACAGATAAAATAAATACATAAAATTTAAGAATAAAACCTGTACATAAAAATACATGTAATACATTTTTTTTATATTTATTTAAATGATTTGTTTTCTTACTTTACATTTTTGAATCGGATGAATCAATGATCCATTAGAATAAATATAGCTTGTAGAATAGTTTATTTATTCATTTTTATTATAATTAATCCATTTATTTTTATTTTTTTATTTTTATTTCATGGCTGATTTTGTTCATCCTCAAGAAAAAAAGCAAGAAAACCTAGCCATTATACTTTAATAATATATGTAGCAAACAAAATTATTCTATTATTAGCCTACATGTTATTTTCAATACTTACATAATTAAAAGAAATGGGAAAAATATTATGAATAGGACCGTGTTCTCCAATTTAAATATATTTCACATGATATTCTTATTTTCTAAACTGAGAGGAAAAAGAAATCTCTTTACAATCAGATTTTATCCTGCACATTAAATACATGCAGCTCTCATTCTATTTTCTACATGTTTGAAAACACAAATGCTGTGCTGTTCGACATTAGCCAGCTGCTGCTGTTTATTGACCCCGTTTCTCAGTACAATGCAAAACTGGGAACATTAGGTTGCAGGCTATACAACTTCCAATTTCAGGGTTGTTTTTAATACCTGCTTTAATAAGAGATGCAATATTCCTTTTAAAGTCTTTATGAAATTGGTTCACCTTGGTGCATCAGGGTCTAGAATCCATTCGATTCAAGTCAAGCCAATGAGCATGCACTTCATGAAGAGTTTTTTTTTTGTTTTGTTTATTTTATTGTTGTTGGCAGTCACATTTAATGGTACAGCATTTTACACATGACTTCAGAAAAGCCAAGTTCATCCATCCCAAACCCGAGGACCCTGCTTTCAACATGCAAACCCATCAATGAATTGTGTGGTCCACTGTCATCTGTAACCCCTGAGGTATCTATTTTATTATCTGTGCAAAAAAAAAAAAAAAAAAAACCTATATCTTAATCAGCTTACTGACTACAAATTAGCTTATTTATGAGTTGACAGTCAATACAGACCAAAAAAATATACATTTTCATATTTGATTATACTGCTAATTAGATGCACTTAA
The DNA here is from genome assembly GCF_012432095.1 of Onychostoma macrolepis. Classification (NCBI taxonomy): domain Eukaryota; kingdom Metazoa; phylum Chordata; class Actinopteri; order Cypriniformes; family Cyprinidae; genus Onychostoma; species Onychostoma macrolepis. The sequence goes on along the minus strand of NC_081165.1, from coordinate 11,141,357 downwards.
TGTTGTAGACATCCTAATGAAGGATGAGTTGTTGTTCTGAAAAGAAGAAAAAAAACAACAAAAAAAACACTTAATGTCATAATTAACATTAAATATTATCTTGTTATTGAATATACAATTATTGCTGACTTAGCAACAAGGTGTCAGACTGATACCACGTTATATCTCTAAGATGCATTATGTAAGGTGCACCATAATAAAATGATTGAAAACCACGCAATGTGCCATCTTTTCTTGCATCAAATGACACTGTACCATCAGAGAATAGCATTGGTAATACTGAAAAGGAAGAATGTATTATTACTTGTGCATAGAAGATATACTATGCACTCGGCATATCTAAGCACACAGCAATGGCAGGCAACAAGAAGTAGTCAAATTTGATTTATGGAATGACTAAAGCTTGGCTAAACTAGTTTCTTGAAGATTTGAACTGTAATCCTCAGGATGTTATGTTAGTATAATAAAGCCTACAAACTTTATAAACAAGTCTCAGTCGATCGTGAAACTCGCACATGAAGCTTCCAGGGAATATTAAATAATTACCTTTAAACACTTCACATTCATCCAGATTTATTCAGACAATAACTAAAAAAAACAGGCTTCAAAGAGACTTCAAACCATCCTAATATGCAAAACGAAGAAAATGCTGAAAATCCTTTGGTGAAGTTAAATACCTGATGCAGGAAACCAGCAATGAAAAATTAGCACTTACATAATTTTTAACCACGCTTCAAAGCTCATGTCTGATGTATCCTCTTTTCTGTAAATTATACTCCAATTATAGTGGCCTTCAAAGTACTACTATAATAATAATAATAATACTCCTCAGCCATCAGATTTTGTGCAATAACTCGCATAAATTTGAAATATATGGCAACCTAATTGCTTCAAATCCTTTGTGCATCCCAAATACCATAACATGAAATGATTAAAAAGATTGAAACTTTTTCAGCAGAGGATTAGAAAACTCCTTCAGGAGAAGCTTTTATGAAAATGCATGTTTTCTCTATTTCTGTCCTTGTAGTCAAATCCTGCTGTGCTGAATCACTGAAAATCTGTCCCCAAGTGGCCAGAAGCAAATCGATTGGTCAGAATGTGTCTCATGCGTGCTGGAACGCAGTTACACACACATAGAGGGTCATGGGAAGGGTAGGCATTGTGGTTTCTCTCTTTTAAAACAGTCTTATGACGATCTTTGTGTCGGTCACTCTAGGAGGTCCTACAGATGTCAAAAATATAATGACAGGATTAATTCAAAGACTTTGCAGAAATGAATATTGTGTTTTTACCAGTGAGGGGGCAGTATGTACCTCATCTGAATCATCGTGGTAGTGCGTCTTGCCACCCTCCAGTGTGTCCAGGTCATCCACGCCATCGATACCATTAGCTTCAGCGTGCTGCTGTAATACGGAGTACCTGTGCACCAGGAACCTATCGAAGACATTAAAAAGAAGCCATGAGACAGATATTGCTGTAGGAAATCAAATCAAACTGTATGAACTTCTCATATGTACAGCACGATAAAACATATATATAGATCATGCTCTGCTGTGTGTGATGTTAAGAAAATGGGGGCACAAACCTTCCTCCACAGACATATTTTTTGATGAAAATAACCCCAGCAACAGCACTGATCAACAGAACACCGATGACCACAGCGATTATAGGAGCTGAATTGAATGAATGTTCTTCTGTCTGAAAAATGCCCGATGGGAAAAGTTTTATGGTGCTTGTATTCAGCAAAGATGCATTCAGTTAATCAAAAGAGACAGTAAAAGACATTTATATTGTTACAAAAGATTTCTATTTTAAATAAATGTCGCTTTTTTGAACTTTCTATTCAGCAAAGAATTTTGACAAAACATATATCACGGTTGGCACAAAACTATTAAGCAGCACAACAGATTTTAACATTGATAATAATAATAAATGTTTCTCAAGCAGCCAATCAACATATTAGAATGATTTCTGAAGGATCACTTGACACTAATAACTGGAGTAATGAAGCTGAAGATTCAGAATATATTACACTTTAAAATCAGTAAAACAGTTCTTTTCAATTGTAATAATATTTCACAATATTACTGTTTTTACTGTACACTCAGAAATAAAGGTACAAAAGCTGGGGCGGTACCTTTTCAAAAGGTACACTTTTGTACCTATTAGGTTCAAATATGTACACTTTAAGTACTAATATGTACCTTTAAGGTACCAAAATGGACCCTTTAGGTACAAACATGTACCTTTTAAAAAAGGTACCGCCCCAGTGACAGCTTTTGTAACTTTATTTCTGAGAGTGTATATTTTAACATTAATAATAAAATAAAAACCTACCAGTGGTTCTGTCCTCAGCAAATTACTAACGCATTTCTTACTCAGATCAATCTCTTTTCGTTCTGGAGTTATTCCTCCTTCACAGTGATCCCCAGGAATTTTCCGGTAACTACAATCACAGATTCACAGACAGTAGAATGTTTAGCATTCAAATAATTATGTGACAAAAACATTAACTCATATGCAACAATTTTGCATATGCGAACCGGTTCAGTAAATCGGGCTCATAGATTTTCTAGCACAGCGATGTATGCAAAAAATAGCTTACACCTGCTGAACATTTCAATACGAGTCCTGCGGAGTGGAAATAGAGTGATTTGTTACCCGCTGGTCTGAAGCTGCTCTTTGCGTCCATGCAGGCAGAACTCCAGTGAATGGCCAATAAGGTCGGGCTGCTCCACACACACAGAGCTGTTTTCCGCATGATAGAATCCAAAGTCACTGCAGGAAAAGAGAGAGACAATGACTGAATGTATGTCGTGAATAGTATAAATGAATCACACTGTACTTTGAGTGTATTTGATAGGTCTGTATGTATTCGTACCATTGAAAGTCAGTGAGAGTGCAGGGACAAGTCATGGGCTCCTTGGTGACAATGTAATCCCGCCCGTTCCAGCAGACTGAGTCCTTTCGTAACCGTAAAAACCTTTCCTTGTATCCCAGCACGCACCCATCAGTGGGGTCGCTAATATTGCTTGAGTGAGCGAGCCACTGGATGTAGTCATTCTCCTGACCTGCAGTAGAAGTATTTGGTTGTTTCAGGGCACTATTTACAAATTTTAAGATTGCTCTTCTGGACTGGATTCTGTATGCTTTTATATTAGTTTATGAAATATTTTTTTGAGATATTAGATCACTCACAGTCTCTAGAGAGCAACTGCCTGAAGTCAACAGTGACAGAAGCCCAGTACTGATTCAGGACAGTTTCCCTGTAGCCCCAAAGGCTGACATTCATTGAACGGGCACCAGGTTCTGATGCCAGGCCAGTGAAGTATATCGGATCATCGGTGAAGTTATGCACATGCCAACACTGACCTTCATCAGTGGAAAATCTAGTGAAAATAAATGTAAATATTAAAGTTTTCATTTTAAAGGGTTAGTTCACCCAAAAATGAAAATTCTGTCATTAATTACTCACCCTCATGTCGTTCCAAACCCGTAAGATGTTTGGAACGCAAATTAATAGTCCATCTGACATCAGTAGTTTAACCTTAATTTTATGAAGCTAACGAGAATACTTTTTGTGCACAGAGAAATAAAAAATAACGACTTTATTCAACAATTTCTTCTCTTTCGTGTCAGTCTTCGATGCTCGTTCACGACAGCACCACGACTCATGCGTGTACATTCCTCTGCTCATAAACAAGCCGCAGCGCATCTGGGTTCTACATCAGCAGCACCACACACATGCATCGTGGTACAGTCACGAACGTGCGTCGAAGACTGACAAAGAAGAGAAGAAATCGTTGAATAAAGTTATTTTTTTTATTTCTTTGCGCACAAGAAGTATTCTCATAGCTTCATAAAATTAAGGTTGAACCACTGATGTCACATGGACTATATTAACGATGCATTTACTACTTTTCTGGGCCATAAACTGTGTCAGTTGCATTGCTTGTCTATGCAGGGTCAGAAAGCTCTCGGATTTCATCAAAAATATCTTGTGTTCCGAAGATGAACGAAGGTCTTACAGGTTTGGAACGACATGAGGGTAAGTAATTAATGACAGAATTTTCATTTTTGGGTGAACTATCCCTTTATCTATATAAAATAAATAAAATATAAATATATGTAAATTTAAGTTGATTTACTTTTATAAATTAACTTTTTTTTTAATTAAGTGATTATTCTTACAATTTGTTATTTTTTTCTATTGTTTAATTTAATTGAAAACAAAATGAATTACATTACCAGACATAACCATTTAAAAAGATTAATAATATTATCATTTTTGGAACACTGGAACATTTATTTCACATGCAGAGGTCAAATTTCTATAAACACACAGAAATGTTAAAGCTCACTTGATCTGTGATATGGGGTGTGAGGGGTTGTGCTCCACTGCTACTAGCAGTCCTCCTGAATCCAGTATGGCGTAGTGATGGGGGCCTTTCAGTGCTTGAAACCATGTGTAACCCCCGTCATCAGACACATACACGTCTGGAGAAAGCACAGAAACTGCACCTCCCACACTCCCTGATGAAAGAGCAGATGGAAAAGAGACGCGAGTCGGAGAAATGTAGCACTCCTGTATCACTCCTGATCACACCAAAAAAGTGTGTAACAATCTATTAATAATATATAATTATTAGAGACAGGCATCAATAAAAATTCTGTAGTTGGAGAAATTTTAAATTTAATTAGCTCCACTAGAATCACAGTGAGCTTTTTTTCAATAAAAAAAAAAAAATTATATAAACTCTTTATTATCCTGAACGTTGGAGGTGGTGAAAATGGTTATACTAAGGTTTACACTGAATGTGAGTCAGGGACTCAGGGATAGTTATGCCTTGTAGAAAGACATGTGATGGAGAATGTGGGCTGTAATCACCATGTGCCAGGATGAGTCCCACGGCATTGGGCTCGGAGAGGGGCTGCATGGGCACGTTTAGTTTCATAGAGATGCTGTAGGAGGCATGAATATGCAGACTACACTGCAGAAGACAGAGATGCATATAAGATTAACATGAAATCCCACACATATATCCTATTTCTGCAATTCAGGTGCTTATTTTCAGGAACAAAATAAATATTTTGTCACACATTTGCATAAAATCATTAACTTATCCACAACATATCAGGCAATGTTAAAGATAGTAACACTGAAAGCATTTCAAAAGGTTTAAATTGTTATTGCAGTTTTAGCTCTGAGAAAGAGAAATCTTAACTATTCAATAATAGCACCGTGAACATATTGCAACTGTCCTGCTCAAGGACACAATAATGATTTCTTATCGATTGTTTTTTTAGGGGGAACACACTGTGTGTTCACCATGATTTGCATCTAAAATAAAGTTCACGTTCTGGCTGTGTCGTTTCTGCGAGGCTCTCACTTTGTCCGGGTGCTCAGTAGTAGAGTCACACTCTCCGTTCCAGGGTTTCTGCAGTGGTCGCCACTCTCCACCTTGATTAAATGTGATCACTGTCTGCACAGAGCCATCTGGAGAGGGAAGACACACATCAGACGATATGAGATTTATGTAAATTCTTCCTTAATGTGTTGTTATGATTACAGTCACAGCCTTACCCACGGCGAGCACACTGGTCATATATACGCCCCTCAGAGAGGTGATGTTGGTGAAGTCTGTGTCTCCGCCTGTAGTGGTGTACAAATGACGTTCCAGAGACTTGGAAAACACTATACCTCGGTCATCTGACACATATATGGTACCAATACCGGAGTCTGACGGAGTGAAAACAATTGTTAGTCCCCAGGTTCTGACGTCAAGGTTACAAATCATATATTCATATAATACTGGCTGGCCTGGAATATTATATGCACAGCACAGAGAATTCATGTATAACAGTCATCATGTTTTCTCATTTTTTAAGGTTTTATTTCAAAACATATACAAAGTCCCAAACAGTGCAGTTATTGTTACCAAAATCTACAACTATTAAAACAGGTTTCATTGATTGAAATAAAGCTCACATAAAATAAAGTATAAATATTAGTCAAAACTTAAATGTTGCAGTAAAATAAGTTGAAGCTGAAGTGCTAAAATTACTAAGACAAAAACTGAAATAAAAATAAACTAAAGCTAATTATAAAATTAAAAAAACTAATACTTAAACTAAAAGATACTTAAACTTAAATTAAAATTGAAAACTGAAAATATAAAAATGAAAGCTAATTTACTAAATAAAAGCTATAGCTATTGCAAAAAAGATACACATATTATTAAAATAACACTGATCCAAACCTCAGGTCTCAGCAATATGATATATCTGGATATTGCACAGACACATTATTATTTCAAACGGGAGATTTATTTTGCTGAACAATAAACATTCACCTCCAGGTTCGTCTACATGCATGAAGACCATATCATTGTTTGCGGCTAGAATGGAGTAAAACTGCTCGTGTCCAACGGTGGGGAGTTGAGCCATATCCCACGTCTCCCCCTGATCTACTGAGACGTGAATCATGCGTGTGGAACCCTGCAAAACAAAAGAAGTGTTTTTGATATCTGCATGTGATTTCAACCTCACATGCTCTAGTAAAAAAATAATAATGTGACGCAGTATTTACTGTATATTTGATCATATAAATGCAGGCTTGGTGAGCATAAGAGACTTCTTTGCAGCCCCAAACTATTTAACAGTAGTGTATATGTAATGAGTTTGGACAAAAGTATCTCTTTTTTTCTTAAATGTAATCTAAGTAGGCAGTACACTTGATTTTGATTATACACAATACATCATGAGAGCTCACCGAGGCGGTCATGATTGAGGCAAAAACGAAGCGTCCACCCAGGCCAAAGGAATAAATCCTGCTTCCTATAGTTTTGAACGTTTTGCCATAGTCTACAGATTTCCTCAGCTCAAGCGTTCCCCGGTCACCTGAGACAGAGAAATTCAAAAGTATGAAGAATGAGGAACAACAAGCAGGAAGCATCTTTCCAATTCCAATACTGTTCATGTGATCCTTAAAAGTTATACTAAAATAAAGCCACTCACTGCAGGATCCATTGGGGTTTGTGGTTAAGAAAACGGTGTCATCAATACCCCTGAAATGGCAGATACAGAACAGATACAATGAGAAGTTTCCATCCGTCCATGCTGAATTCACAATGCTATAAAAGGATGGCTACTTCAGATCTAACTAAAGGCCTCAATTTCTTCAGTGTGCAAAATGCATGAGTTTAGAACTGTTCATGGGCTATTTCAAAAAGATGTTCCACCAAAAAGCTCTAATTTGATTTAATGAAATATGTGGTCATGTGGGAACTGTAACCTCAGGCTAATGTTGCATGTAAAAATGCAATTGCAATCGATTATGCTTCATTTGACAGTCAAGAGAAATGAACTTCTATTAAAACACTTAAATCTAAATGATCTAGGCAGCAATGAGATTCAAATCCACAAAAAGATTAAAATCAGTGGACACACAATAACCAATCACAATGAACAACAAAAATGTTGTTTTGGACAAAGAACTCCTCCAAAAATGTCAAGATCTTTTTCAAAGATGCATGCTCCATTTTTTAGCAGTCAGGAACGATGCACTTTTTATGAAGTAGGAGGCAAAATCATATTTACAAGTTCCCAGGCTGCAGGGTTTATGACAATAAATCTCGGAGATATATTAAAAAGTTTGATTTGAGTAGCAGCTAAACAAGCTAAACATTAGCATACCTTGATAGCACGCAGAGTTACATCCAGTTTTATATTCAGCTGTTACTATATGTTGCATAAAAAGAAAACCGGTCAATCAGATGGTCAAAGTGGGCCAGAATTAGCTGCAATATGGCTCAGACTTCGCCAGTAGTCCAAACTCTGACTACATAAGGCAACTGTTACTTATTCAGTTATGTATGTTTACAGTCATACCATTTCATAAGACACACAGACTCATGGATCTTCCTCCAGCTGGCCCCAAAGTCCTCAGACAGCCATAAGTCATACTGAAAAAATAAGAAAACCATTTTAGTACATGTACTTTTGCACAGGAAATGAATGTCTAATCAGAGTTCTTACATTGATGCTGTAGACCATGAGTATGTTGCTGTCTCTGGGGTTGTATGTGATCTGCATTAACGGATGGAAGGGAAGTTCAGAAGTCACAAAGCTCTTGCCGAAATCAACCGAACGGAAAATTTTGGTGACTCTCCCCTCAGTTAGATCACCTGTGAGGATCACCTGTGGGACAGATCATACACCTGTTCAGTATTTAACCAAATAATTAGACAAGTGGAGGAAACTCAGTAAATACGCTCATAATGGATAGAGAAGATTTTAAAATTTGAATGTTGAAGCACTTTTAGCTAAAAAAACTTGCTCTGCTCAATATTTTTGTGTAAACTATGATATTTTTTTTCAGTATTGTTTGATGATTAGAAAGTCCAAAAGAACAGCATTTATTAAAATTATATATTATTTTTTTACATTATACATGTCTTTACAGCCACCTTTGCTCAATAAAAGTATTAATTTCTCAACCAAATGAGCCTGAACCTTTGAATGGTATAGTGTACATTTGTTACTACACCACAGATGCTTTCATTACATTGAAAATAACCTGGAATAATACTTTCAGAACAATTCAAAATTACAGTAAAGTAAATATTCACCTTCCCTGAATTTTCGGGACCAATTGCAATGCCAAACTCTGTCTGTATGAAGGTGTTGTTAATGAGGTCGGTGATGTCCTGGAATGTCTTTCCATAGTCTTCACTGACCCAGAAGAGATAAAAGGGAGTTATGGATCATGTGATAGAGCTAAACAAAATAAAAATCAACCACACGTGTATCAACATTTATATTGAAAGTGGAAGGATTCATTACACTTTCTGAACTGCTAAACCACTCCAGCTAGAGCTTTGACACGGTCTTAAAAGACACTCTTACCTTCTGTACAGTCTGGACTGACCAAACCGCATGATAAAAAGAGGAACCTGGAATGTGGTCAGCACCAGCAGAACCTGCACAGGAGAAGGGCACAGTGAGTATTTTAGCATGTGCATGTGAAAGACTCAGAGTGCTTCAGAAACTCGCAGTGCAGTGAAGCATTCATAGAGATTTCGACTCTGGCTCGGCCGAGATACCGCGGGACACATGCCTGGATTTGAGCACAGACGCAATCTCAGCCTTCACACTTACTTTATCCAGCTATCACTCAAATTCAGGCGCTTCCTGCTTGCAGAGAAGATTCTGATTGGACAGTGAGCAGTTCTCATTAAACTCCTGTCTCTATCTTTTAAAGTCAAAATGAAATGGTATTTGCAATCCATTCTTCTTCCATAATGTGACACATTTCCCCAGAAATGAATCAATTATTAACATTAATCAATAGTTCACACTGTTTAGGTGTTACTAAAGTCATATTAGAGATTCAGAATAAGTACAATTACAATTAATATTATAATAAATAAATTTAAAATGACATTTTTGATGACTCAAAATTAAATAACCCATCAAAAGCAAAGCTTTGTGCTTTTTAGTAAATGTTCGTTAGCTTTCAGGGCAGATACATTTGCAAGGCTAGAGGTTTTTAAACAAGGGTCCACGGTAAAAAATAGAGAAGTATTATAAAAGGACGAAAATAAAGAATGGAATGAATTTTTTATTTTCTATTAATTAATTAAACAGAAATCTTTCAGCCTTTCTCTTCTAGGAAAAGAGACCAAAATATTAATGACTCATCCTGCACTACAGATTTTAGTCCAGTCATATGTGACCCTGGACCACAAAACCAGTCTTAAGTGTCAATTTTTCGAAATTGATTGAATAAATAAGCTTTCCATTGATGTATGGTTTGTTAGGATCGGACAATATTTGGCCGAGACACAACTATTTGAAAATCTGGAATCTGAGGGTGCAAAAAAAAAAAAATCAAAACACTGAGAAAAATCGCCTTTAAAGTTGTCCAAATGAAGTTCTTAGCAATGCATATTACTAATCAAAAATGTTTTTATACATTTACGGTAAGAAATTTACAAAATATCTTCATGGAACATGATCTTTACTTAATATCCTAATGATTTTTGGCATGAAAGAAAAATCTATAATTTTGACCCATACAGTGCTACAAATATACCCCAGCGGTTACATATGCCTTCTACAATGAAAATGTAAACTAAAGGTTATTTAAATCAAACAAAGGGACGAGCTCTTCATCGTGTCCCACCCCAAATTTGTATCTTTAAAAACATAAATAGTATCAATTTTGATTCATGTTTCTTCTTGCAAAATAAATATTTCTGGAAAGTCCTTTTTTTACGAGCCTGAAAAAATAGAACAGTATTCGTTAGAGGTGGAATAAGTAATTGCCAGAAAGGTGCTAATTATGACGCCTCAAAAGTAGAAAAGGTGTCTCAAAAGACGCCACTCTTTGAATGTGTTTGCACAGAGTTAACAGAAATGTATTTGAGTGTTGTTGTTGTTGGGCGAAGGCTGAGCTGGAGGAGTAATTACAGCTTGTACATTCGTAGAGACGGATTCAGCCTCTAGTGTTGTTGGCGCTAAATGACGGTTTGAGGTCTTGTCAAGCCAGGCTCTGAAGAGTCTTTCAGCCTCTGAAGCTGTAATTCACTTGTTCCAGTTTCACACTGACATGTGATTGTAGGGGCCACATTCCTGCGAGTCAGATCATGAAGTGACAGCAGTTTTGAATCTTTTTGTGGTGATATTTACAAAAATTGCAATAACTGCTGACTTTTGTTTTCAATGGTGCAATAAAAGCAATGCTGCTATCCGTTGTGGTGAGTTTGTTATGAGGATGCTACATTACTTTAATTAGGCCATAGATTAACCTAAATTGAAAACATAAAAGATCATCTAATGTGACATTTCAACATTTGCTGATGCAGTTTCTTTTTTTTTTTTTTGCATGTCACACTATCAAAATCCCCATTGTACCAAACCCTGATGCATTTAAAACTGGACATTGTTCATGCTATGGCACTGTATTCTTATGTTAGATAATTAGTCAAATTCGACTCACCCCTATGCCATCTCCAACCCAGGCCAGAGACACCGTGCCACTCAGGTCATTGAAGTTATGCTGAAAAAGAGATGTAGAGACATAATAAAGATTGCTTGACTGCAAATAAACATTGTAAGGTAGTTCAAATTCTGGAGATGGATGATCTTAATAATCCCTGTGCACCGGCAATGCGAACTTATCAAATTTTCTCTCCAAAAATAACCTGCATAAATCAAAATAAATTCAAACGAAAGCAAAACAAGTCCTTTTCATTAGCACCACTCTAAAATATATTTTATTGTAATATTGTTCTTTCTCCCACTCCCTCAGTCCTAATGCAGATTTGTTTTCAGATCGCTTCTGTGGTGAAACTATACACCGCAGGCTGTTTAACTGCAGTCCACAGGGATGAGGTCGCAGGCTGGAATTGGACTAAAAATATAAAACAAGAAAAAAAAATAACAATAATGACTCAAAACAGGACTCTAAACCACAGCTTTACATAGCTAAAAATAAGAAACATCCATACATAGCAGAAAGTTGTCACAAAAATACAACTTAAAAAATCTAATATGAGAAAAACATGCTTTAAAAGGAAATGGGAAAAATCCTCATTTCTGTATAATGGACAACAAACAGCATTTTTATGCACATTTTGTATGCAAATGTTTTGATTTGACAGTAAAGCTGTCCAATTCTTTGGCGACAATCAGACACAAATTAGACAATTGTTGACAAACAATAAAAGACTCATGTAGATTCTTTGGTCTTGGAAGAATTTAGAGCAATAATTGAGTTAAATCGGTTGAGACATTCTTGAGATTTCTTTTCAAAACACTAAACAAGATTCATGCGAGTCGTAGCGTCTTTTCATCAGAAAAGCAAGAAATTTCTCCATTTAATCTCATTACTCTATATGAACTACTGAGACATTAAAAGAGACCCTTTAGGAAGTTAAACTGATCAACAATCAGCTAAAAAACACAACATTTATGTAAGTAATGCCATTTAGATTGTGTAATAAAAGGCTACTATGCAAACACATTTACGGTGCTTAATCAGAAAAATCCTGGTGATTCTAGGAAGAAAAACACAAGTGCTGGGATTTATCTTTCCACAGGGAAGCGGAACCATGTAGCGACATGCACACAGAAACCACTGCTGATTCGACAGATGGCTGTGCCGCTGTCAGCCGCCCCACACTGCTAGGGAATGTGTGTGTTTGTGTGTAAGGGCACATTTAAGAAGACAGGCCCGCTGTCAGTCGAGTGTGTAACCTCCCTTTCAATTTCATTCGCTGGAATGCGAGACCCAGATGGTCTGTGTGTGTGTGTGTGTGTGTGTGTGAGGAACAGAGCGAGTGCCCCACATTTTCATCTGCCTCACACACTGAGAACAAGAGAGCAACTGATGTCCAAGAGATTGTGGGAGAGAAAAGGAGGGAAAAGAATAAAGAGAGTCCAAACACTCAAGAGCAGGCTCTGCTCCAAATGCTTGTGAGCTCTGATATGGAACCTTGTAAAGTGGACGCTCTACACAGACAGCAATTCCTGCTTCGTTATGAGAAATTGATTTCAATTGAGTATGTTGCTAAATGCACATACATTAGGGCAGGAGTTTTCAAACGTTTTTGTCAGCCGAACGCCTTTGACAAATTATTTACTTAAAGTACCCCCTGATATTTTAAGTAAATATTTGAATAATTTAATGGCACATTTGTATGTTTAATTTTAAAGGCATTTATTTTTAGCATTCAGTTTTAAATTTCAGCCATATTTATATAGCTATTGTTATTATTAGACTCAGAAAAACATAAAAATTCATATTACTTTCATTTACAATGCATTAAATTTTTTCCACAATAATTGTTTAAATACAGGGTTTTCCAAAAAGATAATTATTTTTATACATTTAAGATTTAACATTTACATGACAATGGTAAACCTGTAACATTTATTTGCAAAAACGTTTTAATTTATTTATTTTTATTATTATTAATTCGCTAATGGTATACACTCTACATGAACCCCCTGCAATTCCCTCACGAACCCCACTTTGGGAAGCTCTGCATTAGGGTAAAAATAGAACTGCATTATAATTACAGTATTCTTATTTAAAATCTATCTCACGGCAAATCGTACATTTACGAGGTGGCTAATTCATGCGAATTCGTATGACTTGCTTGTACAAATTCATACGTTTTGTGGAAAATCGTACGTATTTTACGAGGTGGCAAATTCGTAGGAATTAATATGACCACCCCTAAACCTAACCCTCACAGAGTGAGGTCATACGAATTCATTTGAATTAGCCACCTCATAAAATACGTACGAATTGGTCGTGAGATAGTGTTGGATTATTATTATTATTCTTTTTTGGAAAGAATAAATAAATGAAATAATTTTGTAGAATTTGGTTAAAAGTAATGTTGTCATTTAGAACAGATTGTCAGAAGTGTTTCAAATGATTTCTTAAAATGGTGCCTATGTAGGCAGCTCACTGTGTTTTGGAACAGAGCCACACATTTTTTATTTAATGGAGGACGATAATGTGGTAACAGGGGTGTGTGCAAAAATATGCCACATATTAAGTATTTAAAAAGCAATAAAAACAAAACAAAAAAACTTTTAATACAACTGACTTTATATGAATGCCAAAATGATGACAAATGGCAATTTGTTTAGAAAGAACTGTACACAAGTATATAAAATGAAAAAAAATTAAATTAAATTAAACATCAAAAATGGCAATCAGTATGGAGTAGAGCAACATGTTTTTGGAAGAAAAGCCACACACACAACTGGAATAAGTTAAGAAAAAACTTCTGATATGGGGAGCAACACCCAATTCACACATTAAGATCCATTTGGAGGATCTGATCTACTATTTTATGGCCCATATGGACATGTTTGTCTAAGGAGGCCTCCGCCCAACACCTTTCTACGAATCACATCCTCTCTACATTTCTGCAATTCCACCAAAGCCCCTGGGGATCAATGACTATGTCACAGAATACTCCGTTTCTCACTTCTGCTCAGTGATGACATCGTCTTACAATTTTTACACATTCTTTTTTTTTTCGTAAAAAGCAGCTGTACTTGGTCCAGGGAAGCAAAGAACCACAACATTTTTGAAACTCACTAGCATCCAGGCCCATGGAAATTTTTTGGACTCTTGCAATCCAAAGTGTGAACAAAAGTTTCCATGTTACCAACCTAGCCAATGTCCTTTTGATGCAACCCACCTCGAAACAGCCCCTGAATGGTACATGTGTTCCAGAACAGCAAGAACAAGTCATCTAAAACACCTGCACAAACTCCAGGGCCAGTGTTCCCTACTCATTAATGTGTCTTTGAATAATGACTATGGTGGTTGCCTCTCCATTCCTTGCCATATTTAAACTAGAAGGAAAGAAACATGCTGACATCCCTGTCCTGGCCAACAAAACAGGCTTGCCAAGAATGGGCTGCACCACACCAACAAGTCTTCGCCAATGGAGGATTAAAGGGTGATGAGAAGACATTGTGAGCATACAATGTTCCTTCAGTTTGAAGAAGACCAAAGAAGAACACATGACTCAACGAAAGGCCCTAAACAAACTCTATGATTCTGTCCTAAATGCAGTCCAATACACTTATTGTTCACCTATGAGTCCACACTTTGGTGATGTAATGCTTTAAAGATTGTTAGTCAGTATAGGTTTCACACTAGAGTTTCGGGATCTGCAGAAATAAAAAACAAACAAACAAGCAAATAAATAACAAAAATAAATAAACAAACTGACATTGTAAATTAATACAGTCTCCTTTCTAAACACAATATAATGAGATACATACACACAAATATTATTTTATATATATATATATATATATACACACACACATACAGGTGCTGGTCATATAATTAGAATATCATCAAAAAGTTGATTTTTCACTAATTCCACTCAAAAAGTGAAACATGTATATTATATTCATTCATTACACACAGACTGATATATTTCAAATGTTTATTTCTTTTAATTTTGATGATTAGAGCTTACAGCTCATGAAAGTCAAAATTCAGTATCTCAAAATATTAGAATATTTACATTTGAGTTTGAATAAATGACCATCCCTACAGTATAAATTCTGGGTATCTCTTGTTCTTTGAAACCACAATAATGGGGAAGACTGCTGACTTGGCAATGATCCAGAAGACGAACATTGACGCCCTCCACAAAGAGGGTAAGTCACAGAAGGTCATTACTGAAAGGTGTGGCTGTTTACAGAGTGCTGTATCAAAGCATATTAAATGCAAAGTTGACTGGAAGGAAGAATTTGGGTAGGAAAAGGTGCACAAGCAACAGGGATGACCGCAAGCTTCAAACACTTGTGAGAGCTTCACAAGGAGAGAACTGAAGCTGGAGTCAGTGCATCAAGAGTCACCACGCTCAGACGTCTTCAGGAAAAGGGCTACCAAGCCATTTCTGAACCAGAGACAACGTCAGAAGCATCTTAACTGGGCTGTGGAGAAAAAGAACTGGACTGTTGCTCAGTGGTCCAAAGTACTCTTTTCAGATGAAAGTAAATTTTACATTTCATTTGGAAATCAAGGTCCCAGAGTCTGAAGGAAGAGTGGAGAGGCACAGAATCCATGTTGCTTGAAGTCCAGTGTGAAGTTTCCACAGTCAGTTATGATTTGGGCTGCCATGTCATCTGCTGGTGTTGGTCCACTGTGTTTTCTGAAGTCCACAGTCAACGCAGCCATCTACCAGGAACTTTTAGAGCACTTCATGCTTCCTTCTGTTGACAAGCTTTATGGAGATGCTGATTTCATTTTCCAGCAGGACTTGGCACCTGCCCACACTGCCAAAGGTACCAAAAGCTGGTTCAATGACCATAGTGTTACTGTGCTTGATTGGCCAGCAAACTCGCCTGACCTGAACCCCAGAGAGAATCTATGGGCTATTGTCAAGAGGAAGATGAGAGACACCAGACCCAACAATGCAGATGAGCTGAAGGCCACTATCAGAGCAACCTGGGCTCTCATAACACCTGAGCAGTGCCACAGACTGATCGACTCCATGCCACGCCGCATTGCTGCAGTAATTCAGGCAAAAGGAGCCCCAGCTAAGTATTGAGTGCTGTACATGCTCATACTTTTCAGTTGGCCAAGATTTCTAAAAATCCTTTCTTTGTATTGGTCTTAAGTAATATTCTAATATTTTGAGATACTGATTTTTGACTTTCATTAGCTGTAAGCTCTAATCATCAAAATTAAAAGAAATAAACATTTGAAATATATCAGTCTGTGTGTAATGAATGAATATAATATACAAGTTTCACTTTTTGAATGGAATTAGTGAAATAAATCAACTTTTTAGATGATATTCTAATTATATGACCAGCACCTGTATATATAATTAGCACATTAATATATAAAATTGTATTTAATTCTATTTAAACACAAAGTACATACACGATTAACACATTAATATTTAAAATTCAATTGAATTCTATATAAAACTTTTGTTATTTATCAGACTACTGTATAATATATTACTTTATGATTTTTTTTCATCTGAATTAATATAATGATGATATATATATATATATATATACACACACACACACACACAATTAATGTAATTAGCATATACTAAAATGTTCCAATTAATCATATTAATTACAATTAATATAATAAATTTAATTATACATAAAATGTATTAGAAACAAAACTAAATATATATAATATGGGGGATGCAAAAACTTTTCTACTTTAAAAAGAGAGAGAGATTTTCATTTTTATTTCCCCTTCTTCGTTATTTTTCTTGCTCATATAAACGCTTTAGCAAATACAATGTACAGTTTGTCATGCCAATGAAGCGGATTTGAATTGAACTGAGCTGAATTGAGAGAGTGAGCGAGAAAGAGAGAGAGAACCACTGTGACAGTTTTCTTCAGGTATATTAAAATTCCTTAGTAATTCCTTAGTCCTGCCATGGTTACAGGAATGCATGTATAGGCTACACCACACATTTCCAAGTATTTGCATCTGTGTTTTTGTGCAAGTATGTGTCTAGCCTAATAAGGCAATGGTACACAATCTTAATTGACTGTGTGGTAACCCTGGAATCAGACTCAGACTCTGTGAATCTCTTCCACTATTAAAGGGTTTGCAAACTGGTCACAGATCAGCATTGATTACAAAGGTCTGATAACACAATGGGGATACTTGGAGAGAAAACCCATCCTGCAGTGAGAAAGCCAAATAATATTAAAGCATGTCTGCTCCACTAAGACTCACGGGCCACTTGAGCGTGAGGCCATGGGGCCCTCGAAATCCTCCAGAACAATCACACGGCAGACAAGCTTTTCCAAGAAAAATATATGAAATATACTTCACAATGGCAAAAATGTATAGAAAATTACAGTAACCCATACAATTCTACTACTTTCCATCTATGCTCCACAAGTCCTCTCCAGTGGACACGTTAAAACCACGAGGAACAACATTTGGGTTGCTTTTCTGTCATCTCACCAACACTGAGCATTTCAGAGAGGACAGAAAATGTTTTCTCTGTATACATTCTCCCCCGGAGAAACCTGGACGTCCTTCCCTTGTATTGAACTGGTAAACAGTCTTTGAACCTCAGGTCCAGCCAAAGGAAGCTTTAGACTTGATCCAAATGGATTCACAGTACCAATAACAAACATGACTTCAGGAGGACCAATAACAAGCATGACTTCATCTCTAGGCAGTAAGAAATAGAATGAGTTTAATAAGAGACGCGACTCAAGTTGGTCTTAAAATAAGTGCTATTTAGACAGGTGGGCAAATGCAAACACACGAATCAAAAAACATGCACAGAAATATCTTGGAATCAAGAACTTAAACCATGTTTTCTTAACTGGAAAGCCATGGCGAAATGGGTAAGAGGTCAGCAGTTCATTAGATGGAGCAGTGTTATGTTTTCATTGGACTCACATAAATAACTCCCCACTGGCACAACATCCAGAGCGGAGTCTCAAAAAGTCTTCCAGCCACCAAAAGAGCATCTCAAATCATACAAAAACACAAACCTCACCCACCAAGCTGTTTGAATATGCATACGCGTACCACTATAAGTTCACTTAATTTGAAGAATCTACAGGCACTTGTTAAAAAGACTTTACTGTGAGCTTGTAAAGTTTCTAATTGCTCTGGCAGATCATAAATTCCATCAGGCAGAAGACGATCAGCAGCCAGTTTTAACGTCGACCGACCACAGAGCCTTGCGCAACACCATGGTTGGTTTGTTTGCACATTTTGGACTGAAACAGATTGAGAAATGTATACTTTAACACTGTAAGCATCTTAATAATGCCTTTAGATCATAAAAAAGACGCTTCGCTGAAAACTAATTATATTTTATCGATAACTTAGTCTATGAATTATTGGTAACTCACTGGGTATATAGTTGGTGTTCAACTGTGGTGTTGAAATTTGATGCATTTACAGAACAATCAATCAGTCAATGCATCTAACTTGTGCTACTCATATGAATGACAGATAAATCGTGCAGCTTGTTGTAAAAAGGCATGCTAGTGCTTTTCAATACGATCTGGTCAAAAAGGTCAAATAAAAATCATATCTTAAGACCAGAACAATATAGAGACTTTTAAAAGGAATAGTTCACCCAAAAATGAAAATTTGCGACTGTCAACTGTTTGGTTGCCAACATTCTTGAGATTTGGAGAAATTTAGCGTTACATCACTTGCTCACCAATGGGTCTTCTGATCTGTGCATATTTCTCTCCTGATTCTAACAAGACAACTTGTCATGTCTTGCTTTCTCACCAGAGAAAGCTAGATCATGGATAGAGGACTCAAGATGAAACTATTTGAAAAAGAGTTTAAAAAAAATCTTAATGATGGATTTTGTTTTACAATTAAACAGATTTTCGGTTCACAAGACATTAATTAATTGACTGGAGTTGTATGGATTACTGTGACGTTTTTAATCAGCTGTTTGGATTCTGACGGCACCCATTCACTCAGAGGATCCATTGGTGAGCAAGTGATGCAATTGCAAGTGATGCAATGCTAAATTATTCCAAATCTGTTCAGATGAAGAAACAAACTCATCTACATCTCTGATGGCCTGGGGGCGAGTACATTTTCAGCAAATTTTCATGTTTGGGTGAACAATGTCCAGTAATTAATATATTCAGCCAAAATACATTTAATCAGTGCTTCCCCAATGACATGTTTTGACTATTTCAGCGTCTGTTTCATGCAGACAATGTAGATAAGCTAGAACAGGTAAACGTCTCAGCAGTGTGGACGCCTTTCACCGTGACCAAAAATGAACAGATTAGCAACATTTTCGGCTGAAGGAAATACTAGTTGCAAGCATAGTTTTACAAATGTTATATATTGTTTAAATAGCACCGTTGAGTGTTTCAGTGTACAAGATATGAAATCTCCACCTCAAGAGTAGCCTTAAATAAATATTTTAAAGGTCAAAATAAAGGTTTTACATCAAAGTACTCTTAACCACAGGAACTTTACATGTACAGTTGGCAGGAGTTCTACAGAACAAACTGCATGCAAGTTAGACTACCCAAACAGGTGTGAATTCAACAAGGAAATGTTTTTGAGATGTTGCCTTCAAAATACTTTTCCCACAGCACTGTTGTCATGCCTCAAGCCTTTTCCCGTTTCAGAAACATTCCTTTCTTGGAGGAAACATTTCACTTCAACAGTCATTTATGCTGGACGGAATGTGAAAGGACCAGAGCCAAAAACACTGGCCATAAAAGAACTGGCTCTGTGTGCTTTCTTAACAACAACAACAGTCCTTCTCATGACCGATTGCTTTCCATGAAAGTAGAGTCAATGTGCTCTGAATCTGGATATATAGTGGATGCTTTTCATAGAACGGGACTGATATGAAAGATATAGATTGGCATACATGTAGCTTATCGTTTACCGATAATGCCTGCCCAGCGAGAGGTCACGCCAACTGCTGGTAAAACCTAATTGATGTGCTCGGGGAGAGGGTTAGATAAGAGTAATATATAGAGAAACAGCACGTTCACTGACTTCTTAAGAGTTAGTAATCAGTCATGGGCTGCTGTAATGAATGAGCTCTGACTGGATCTGGTTAAGCAGAATCACCTGACCCTGTGGCGTCCGTACATAAATATAAAAGAAACAGATCGCAGAGACATTAGAAGCATATCAAGAGGATGAATGCATTTGTTCTTTTGGCATAAAGATGAAATGTGTGGAATGTCTTAAAGGAACATCAAACACAAAAACTCTGGCACATGGTATTATAAGGTGATGCATGCAGAGTTTGTTTTTGATGCTAATTTGATATCAACCATCTGGAAAACTTCACAAATGTCATGATTTGTCACAAATATTTGAGTGCATGTTCTGAAAAAGACTGAGAAATAATATTGGCTTGCTGAGGTGATGTAGGTACATTATTAGGTAATCTCAGACCAGAAGCCAGCAGTATGATCTCACTTTTGTGATTTATGGTTCCTAGAAATTTAGGAAGAGCTTTCGAAGCAGAGAAAAAAAACACACAAAAAAAATTAAAAAAAAAAAAAATTAAAATTAAACGGAAAAAATAGACTTAAGCGTAATAAACTTAAATAAATTAACCATCCAAAACAGAAAAATGTTTCACAAAATCATAAAATAAATTCGAAATAAGTTTCACAAAAATTATATATACAAAACTTTCCATTATATTAAAGCCTATTATATTATATTAGTATAATAAATTGGAGATATTCTGACCTACCGTATGAGTATCGTTTTTTAACGTAGAATCATAGCCGTGCAGTGATTGACATTGATTTTGTGCGGATTCTTCACTCCTTTTCATCTTGACATGGTCTGGTTCCTGTAAATCTTTCAAACTGAGCAGATTTCGTGTTTTGTGACTCTTTAGAAACATGGTTTGTTCACTCCTCCTGGAGCTGCTGGGTCTCTCTTCAAAGTCCATGCAAAGAGCCACTGAGGATAATACAATCAAAACACAGCAGAATACGGTGCTCATGGTTCCCGTTCAATGTGCACAGGATTCTTCGGTCTAAAAATCCATAAATAGCAGGTCTACTGGTACCAGAACAGACCGTGCAGTGTTTACGCTCTGACGCATGTCTGTAGTGAAGCCGCTGGTCGCACTGCTAAACTCAGGGATTGTTCAAGATTAAGATGGGCGGGGCCGTTCATTCAACACGCCCATTTCATGAATATTAATTTGGTCGCGTTGACGTTGCCTGGAAACCCTTTAAAAGGCTGTGGGTTCGCTTATAAATATTAATTAACTAAGGCGTGGCGATACGCGTCGGCATTCCAATGGCAAAGGCTTAACATTAATATTAATTAGAAAACAGCTACATTGCTCTGGTATTTACCAATGGCGAACGCCTGGTTCATAAATATTAGACAAGCATTCACTATAGCAGAAGTGGGTTAACCACGCCTTCTGCTGACCAACCTATCTTGCAAATTAGACAGTGTGACACCACCAGTCTCTGTTCCTTCCGATTTAACGATAACAAAACTACCAGGTTTTTTTTGCCACTGCCTTGAATGTTGTGAAAAGTTTGGACTGCCAGCATTAAATTCTTGCATTAATATTATTGCAAGCTTATACAATTATAACATCCGAGCCATCATACCAAAAACATTTTACATGAATGGATATCACATTTAATAATATTGTGTATATAATATTGTTACTTATATTAAATCCATTTAATTTAAAATTACTGTATATTAAATAAATAAATTTTTTTCTACATGTCAAACAATGTGTAGAACTAATGAAACTGATTTCTAAGCCATTAATAAAATAAATGAACTTGTGACACTGACCATGTTAACTAATTTGTACAAAAAAAGTCATATAACAGCAAATCTGTCTCTCTCTCTCTCTCTCCCCATCTATCCATCTATCTATGACCATGGACCACAAAACCAGTCTTAAGTTGAACGGTTATATTTGTAGCAATAGCCAATACATTGTATGGGTCAGAATCATCGATTTTTCTTTCATGCCAAAAATCAATAGGATATTAAGTAGAAATCATGTTCCATGAATATATTTTCTAAATTTCCTTTAAGAAACTTAATTTTTTGAATAGTAATACTCCATTTGGACAACTTTAAAGGGGATTTTCTCATTAAGATTTTTTTTGCAGATTCCAGATTTTTAAATAGTTGCATCTTGACCAAATATTAACAAACCATACATCAATAGAAAGCTTATTTATTCAAAAAATGTACCCTTATGACTGGTTTTGTGGTCCAGAGTTACATATATATTAAAGATAATATTTTCCTTTCACACAAATTTATCAAGTTCACCTATAATAGCATATGTGAAATTTCTTTTTTTATTAGCCTATAAATGTAGTCTTGTTAAAATAGGGGGAAAAAAAAAAAAAAATCAATTTTTCAACAACAGTTTATTAACGCATTGATTTGTTACAAAAAGGACCCCCCCATGTATTTTCAACTACAAGATCTGCTGTTCTGTGCTTGTACAGAACTATAGAAATTTTGGGATTGACAGAGAGAAAAAAAAAAAAGGTATAAAGACAATTCCTGTCTGAACAGGCAAACCGTAGGATGCAGCCAGAGTATTATGTGTGCAATTGCTGTGTGGTGATTCACACAAAATTACACTGGATTTTTCATATTAAACATCAGTCAGGCTTTGCAGAGCTCCATTCAGCTCTAGATATCCTTGATGACATCCTCAAGCTCTTCTTTTGTGTACATGTGAAAGGTCTTGCCAGGCTCTACTGTGGCAAGCTGCAGGCAGAGAGATGGAAATTGTCAGAACCTTCATATACTTTTGAATTAAATTATATTTCACATGACCATGCCCTTGTGCATTACCTCAATGTTAGTGGCATTGAGTTTCTCCTCCATCACTTGTTTCAGGATAGTGAGAGAAGACTTAATGGCATCCTTTAACGTCATGGACTGAAAAAGATAAATATATTTATGAACATTTGGTGGGGAAAGGCAGCGACATCAATGCTTAACTTGAGACTGGAATTTTTTTGGAAGCAATTAGATTTATGGGGAAGTCTTTTGGACACTGGCTACCGCTTATTAGATTGCGCGATCACATGGGAGAGTCTGGTGACTAAAGTTACACTAGTAGAGGCATGTCATACTGGAATGGGAAAATGGGTGGGGTAGATTTAAAAAGGGACTCTTATTTCCCAAGCACGTGGCTCACTTTGCTGCTCTAGTATTCTCTCGGGATAAACACTTAGCTCTGTGAGAATACCCTCTTGAAATAATCTGACTGTGGCTTTATGGATCAGATGGCTCAGTTACCGCTTAGACTTTGCTATATACACAGACTTGTGGAGTTGAGTTTGCATTATAGAAAAAAGATTACTCTTATAGGAATAGTTCATCCAAAAACCTCACCCTCAGGCCGTCTAAAAATGTAGATAAATGTGTTTCTTCATCATAACGGATTTAGAGAAATTTAGCATTACATCACTTGCTCATCAATGGATCTTTTGCAGTGAATGGGTGCCGTCAGAATGAGAGTCCAAACAGCTGACAAAAACATCACAATAATCCACATGACACCACTTCATCAATTAACATCTTTTGGGGCAAAAATCTGCATGTTCGTGCTTGAATGGCTTCACTTCTGGTCAAAATACCAGTCCATAAGCCATAATGCTTCCTCCAGTGAAAAAAATTCACCTCCTTTTGTTCTCTCACATCAAACCCCACCAAAATATTTGTTTAGGACTGTTTTCACTTGTAAACGGTGCTTGTGCATATTTCTCTCTTGATTCAAACAAGACAACATTTTAACTGGCAAAAGCAATATAATGGATAGAGGACTTGTATTTTTGCCTGAATCAACAGTTTGAAGTTAAGTGTCTTACTGACGAATTTCTTATAAACACACAGCTTTTTGCTTCACAAGATGTTACTTGATGGGCTGGAGTAGTGTGGATTACTTGTGGATTACTGTGATGTATTTATCAGCTGTTTGGACTCTCATTCTGACGGCACCCATTCACTGCAGATGATCCAGTGGTGAGCAAGTGATGCAATGCTAAATTTCTCCAAATCTGTTCTGACAAAGAAACAAACTCATCCACATCTTGGATGGATTGCAGGTGAGCAATTATTGTATGGGTAACTAGGTATGGAGTAGTAGGGAAATTTGTGCTTTTTAAAGGATGCGGAGCTGCGCATTTAACAGCGTTGAAACCGAGCCAACTACTATTTCCTCATTAAACTTTACCATAAAACCTTAAACAGGAAACAGAGATGAAGCAGAAAGAGTGGGTGAATGTACCTTGTGGTAAACCTCCTGCAGAGAGCTCTGAGCTCCTTCAGATGCTGAGCCGATAGCCCTGGCATCACACTGCACAAAAGTGCCTGAAGGATCCATGTGGTATCTGTTAAAAGAAGTTTGGTGTGATTTACATACTTTACAAACCAAACAAGTCTGTACCAGTACCTAATAAATAAAAACTTTTAATAGGGATTATAATGCTTTTGATATTAATTTAGTGTAGAGCGACACAATTTGGGAGGAATTTGACAATTGTGATCGCCATTCAAAATGCAATAAAACAATAAATAAATTTTAAAAAAGAGCTGCACAATTTGACCAAAAATTTTGTTATTGTGTTATCAATATGACTATAAAAACACTTTATTATTATTATTATAAAAGAAGTGCTATGCTCATGTCCCATGTGTTTATTTAATTTAATAGTGCATTCCTATTTTTTGGAATGTACATTGTTAAGCAGGGTATTCATTCAAAATAACCAAAATGATTAAAAACGTTTAAATACCTATGTAAACTAATTGCTGTATATTTTGATAGCTAAATACTACAAACAGTACTAAAGACAAAGGAAGTGTACTTACAGCTGAGGTCCTTTTTCATCAACACCTCCAAAAAGCAGAGCGACACCAAAAGGACGGCTCTAAAGATGGAACAGGTGGATATTTGTAATCAAATATCTACAACCAGAGACAACTGTCCTGCAGAGAACTGAAAAATAATGCAATAAAATGTTAGCCAGACAGCCATACCATAGCGCCAGGGTCAGCGTCCTCCTCTCCAAACTGCAGAGCGAGGTTAGACACAGCCTGTGTTACGCTCTCCACCGTCATCGTCTCATTGTAGGTAAACCAATGGTTCTGCAGAAACACAAGAATGCTTAAAAAATATGGCATTTGGTGTAAAACCACAGTATTTATGAATGAGACCCACTGACTAATCATAGCAGTGACAATACAGATTTTGAAGAAAACGTTCACTGACCTGTGTTTCCACCCTTGCTTTGTCAATAAGTGTTTTTGCATCAGCTATTAAGCCACTCATGGCACAGCCTGTATTGAAAAATGAACATGATCATTCACAACTAGTTTTATTACACTTACCCACTTGGAAAATATGTTTCTTTAAGCATTTTTCTTACCAATATGAGTGTCAATTTCAACAATCTTTTCAATGCTGTTGGGCTCCATCAGAGGAGAGGTTATCCGCTTCTCCACAGCGAGACACACTCCCTCCGATGTCTGAATGCCAATGGCTGTGGACCCCAACTGGAAAGACCCACAAAGCCAAAAAAATTAGCCCT
This sequence comes from Onychostoma macrolepis, assembly GCF_012432095.1. NCBI lineage: Eukaryota > Metazoa > Chordata > Actinopteri > Cypriniformes > Cyprinidae > Onychostoma > Onychostoma macrolepis. The sequence goes on along the minus strand of NC_081165.1, from coordinate 11,115,737 downwards.
AGCATTCATTTCTTACAAACCGAGAAATTTCAGACATATTATTCTGCTAATAGGAAGTGTACCTTGATGGCTTCAATGGCATATTCTACTTGGAAAAGCCTTCCCTCTGGTGAGAAAGTGTTTACTCCTCTGAGGATGAAAAAGATGTTAACATGATATAGTAAGTATATTCAAATCTGTATCGTAATATACAATTTACAAACATACAGTTAATGCAGTTATTATATCAGCAAAACAAAAATGAAAGTGAAAGTTTGACAAGAGTGTGACATTACATGTTTTAATTATTCTTTTACAAAGAGATATATAAATATCCTAAAAAATATATAGATATATGAGCAGCCACTGACTACACAAGCATGTAACACAATTGACTGAACATTCAAAGCAGTGAAAGAGTAAAGCATAGATAAAGATCATTCTTCATCTTACCTGTCATACTCTGATCTTGTCAGGAACATTTTGAAATGCAAATCTATAAAAATGAACAAGAACAGACTTAGATTATCTAACTTTAAATGTAGTGAGTTAGCACAAAAAAACCCAGCTTGCTATGTATGCGGCGCGATCTTAGCACAGGAGTTCACAACCAATCAAACCCCGGCATCACTTAAACCGATTGGACGATTTTGAGATAAAAGGCGGGGCTTAAGCTAAACTGTCTATTTGATTGGTCGAACCACCCTTCACTCAATGACAAGGCATGTTTCGTTTCAACTCGAGTCATTCAAGTCATTCTTAGATGAGCTGTATAATAATACCCCCATCGTATTTAATTTCATACATGCACTTTTCTAAACTCTCAAAGGCCGCATAAGCAGTTTTCCCATAAAATTTTTATGTATATTGTTCTTTATTTAGGAAAAAAACATGTGAGAACACAAACACATGAGCATCTAACGTTAGCTATCCGGTTTACTGCTAAATAAACAACACACGGGCCGTTAAAATAATTTCACACAATATACTTTGTTGTCTCAAATGTTTTTATCTGCTGATCTGCGGTTTACTGCAGTAGGACACAACATCATAAAGTGTTTGTTATAAATTTCTTACCTTCTGCTGTGGAGGGTGAGTTTGCTAGTTTCAACAGTACAGGAAGTGTTCACACATAATCGCCCGACAAAATCATTTCGGTTCAATTTAGGTTCCTACCCTATTGAATCCATCAAAGAAGACTTTAAACACAGTGGCAATGATTATTGTGTCATATGACGACCAAATATTCTAGGTATTGTTTGTTGGAGCTGCATTCTAAATAACTTCATAATTAATCGCCACATTTCCCCTTTATTCCTATATTTCTGCCTTTCTATTCCCCGCTTACTTCAGAGCATTCATGTATGCATGCATGTCTTTTAACCTTTATTAAACATCTTCAAATAACAAACAGGCATTATCATTGTTAAACATAAACACAGATTTTTTTTTTTAATCAGACAAATAATAAATACCCCAAAACAAATCATCAAATTATACCAGAAATTAAATTAACTTAAATTAACAGCTTCATTTTTCAAATAATTTGCCACTAAATTTAGTGCAGCCTCAAGAAAAACCTACCTATAATCAAGATATTACAATAATTAAACTCTTTGTATGCATGTATGCACAACAGAGTTATTTTTTCTTTTCTTTCTTTTTTGCATTTTATATGGCCAGGTCAAGTGTATATAATACAGTATAATTATTTTGATGAAATGATATTATAATTGAAAATACTTTTTGGTTTCCTGTAAAATGCAATTTAACTTTCAAAAACATGAAGATTTTTTATTTTAGGATAAATGAGTAATTATAGTCCATAATTATAATATAGCCTATTTCTGTTATTGATTATAACAATTAGGAAACACAAGCAATTTTAAACGTTTGTTTTATACTGTAAGTGAACTTATAACATTTGCTTGATAAAATATTGTTTCATAAATGTTTGTTCTTAATATTTTTGAATATGTATTACACATTTTATAAAAGTCACATCAAGGAAACAAAGCAATTAAGCGGATTCTGTGCATGTTTCCGGGGGATCTGGCAACACTGCAGTGAATTTACCCGTGTGTGTCACTTTAAGAGAAAGTTGAAATCACGTGTCTCACTGTAGAAAGTTTGACAAGTTGGTCGACATAAGTGCTGTTTTCCCGCTGCCGAAAACCTTGAATGTCATTCTCTTGTGTCTTCTTCTTCTTCTGTTGTTAATAACGAACTCGGAAACTATCCCTTAATCGAAGTCTTTTCTATCAGCGTCAGTATAAAAACACACCCAAAACATGGAAATCGTGCAGGTACTAAACTAGCAACAGTTTGGTGATCTTCGTCCTTTCCGCTCAGGAAAATCAAGTTGAGGATTTAATCTTTAATTTCTCCATTTACAGAAAATTATGTCGGGGTTTAGTCTGGATTTGGGACCAGTGAAAGAGCCACTGGGATTTATCCGAATCCTGGAATGGGTGAGTTTCTGCGGTCACTCAACACATCCAAATTTGCCACATTGTGTCTTTATGATAGTTGATAGATAGTTATAAATGTCTTTAAACACTTTATTGTGCGATCATATAAATGTAACTTACACGATAATACAAGTACGTTGCAGTCACATATGGTGCTGTTGTCAATATAAGGGCAACACCCATGTCAAATTAATGGACTAAAATTGCTATATTATCCACTGTTTAGGTCATATAAACATGTAGACGTCTTTAGGTGTGTGTCATGTGATAGGATATGTGCTGTAGAAATCATCTCAAGCATACAAATGCATGCAAATTTATACAAGTCCTGCCTTGCACAGTGCCTTGAGAATTAAACGGTGTTTACATTGCCAACGGTAGGAGCAACCATGATAGTCCTGTTTGCCACATGCGCATTAAGAGGCTTCTGTGGTGGACTTTAGTCTAATACTAAATATACCACTGCACACAATGGAAAATCTAGGCTATAAAACACACCTATCTGCAGGGTTCTTCGACTGATGTGGGTAACTAGGCCTGGAGCTCATTAACCTACTAAGAAACCAGGCTGGATATTAAATTAACTTCAGTTTTTAATGTCAGTCTGATCTGATCTAAAATGAAGTTTTGCTGAATCAAGAATAGATTTATAGTAGAATAATATAGCTTTCTTCGTAAGGGAATCTACTTCGGCTTGTGAGCTAAATATATTTTTGTTTGTCCTCTATTTAGTTGTAGACTAGACTGAAATTTGATCCAGTTAATCTGATATGATTGCCGGAAGTAGAAACCAACTGCCACAAATTTCAGTTGATATGTGCAACTCTACCTGCATACTCACTCACTCGCTGGCGTAAATATCCGACAGCACTGAAAACCAGCCAAGAACAGTTTTAGAAGTGATGCTGTATCTTTAGAAAAGAATCCCAGCTGCTGTTGCTCAAATAGCATGCAGTTTATTAAATGTTCACTTACTGAATTGATATCCATACATGTGTGTGTGGATCTAGAGGTGTGTGTATATATATGTGTATCTCACCTGGAATGTCTATGTCTCTTTCAGCCTTTGTAAACATTTGCACTTTGCACACAATTTTGCTTTGTCTTTGCAAGGTGGACATGCAAGGCGTTACACAAAAGACAAGGTGTAATTTAAGACAGTAGTGTGTTGTTTTGGATCCTTCGTATGGAAGTAATGTGATTTCTGCAACTTAATCCAGGCTGCAGAGGTGCTGCTTTGGGGACACATTACATCACAAGCTCATCGGAAATAATTCCAGACAATACAGTGCAAGATATTATGAGTTCATAAGGTGTAAATGAAGCTGTTATCTCTCTGTAGGTTATACCAGCTAAACCCTTGTTCGTCTTTCACCCAATAGGAAGTACGTCACCAATATGCTGGTTTGGTTCTTTTTATTATCAATATTGAAAGTTTTTGCTGCATAATTTATTTTTATTTTTTGTGGAAAACGTGATACCTTTTGTAGGATTGAAACAGAAATCTTTTGTAACATTATAAATGTCTTACTCCAAAATAAGTCTTACCCTAAAATTTTGAATGGTAGTGTATCACAGTTTAAAAAAAGAAAAAAATATGAAGCAGCACAGACGTTGATAGAGGCAGCAAACACAATTTGGAGAAAAACTGAGTTGATGTTTTCTGAAGGTTCCAACGCAAAATCACCCGGCAATATAGCATCTTTTCCTCCAGTTCTTTTCTTAATAATAATTATTATATTAATAATCACAATATAGCTATTTAGCTTATTATAAATAAGAACAGATACAAAAAAAAAAAAAACAGTAGAACAAATACAGCTAAGAAAAGCAAATAATGTTACCGTTTTCATTTTACATCTAAACCAAAGCATTCAAGTCAGAAAAACAAGTAATCAAATGTAAAAATCCCTTTAGTGTGTTCATTACAAATAAATTGATTATTAAAACTACAAGAGCATGCAGTTCAATCAAGAGCAGCGAGTGATTCGCACTTTTCTTGTTAGATTAAAATTAATGAGACAGATGGCCTTTATATTAAGACCTACTGTAATGCATGGATCTAATATAATGTTACACGTCACATGTTTTTCCCCAACAGGTGCCTAAACGTTCACTTAAGATATTACAGATTATGTTTGCGTGAATACTTAAATACTGTAATTCTGCGTATATGTGTATATTTATCGGGATCGCGTGCTGGTGGAAGCGTCTTTATGCAGGCACTTTGGATGACAGACAGCACGAGAAAACAAACAAATAAAGATCATTTTAGATGTTTAATTACTATTTGGAACATTGGGATCGCTAGATGAGGGCTTAATGAACTCATTTTTGTGAAAATCTAATCAGATTTTTCACTTTTTTTGGAGTGTAGCTCAAAATTAGCCCGTAAGCATTAACGACTCCTTTTGCCAGCACAGGTCACAGTTATCTTTGCCACAACAGGAATAAATTACACTTATAAAAAAATAAAAATATAACTATACAAAAGTTATTTTAAATTGTAATAATGTTTCACAATATTACAGTTTTTACTTTATTTATAAAAATAAATGCAGCCTTGTTGAGCATAAGAGATGTCTTTCAAAAAACATTAAAATTGCATAAAAGTGCTTTAATGTGGAGGAGGATATGGCTTACATACCTTCATAAGCACTTTTCTCAAGAATGTCCTGAATTGAGTAAAATCTGGGGAAATGTTTTTTACTTGTAAAGCAAGAATGTCAGCCACTCCCTTCAAAATCAGCATGTGTCTGCAGTGATGTTTTTGCTTTTAACCACCACAACCCAGATCTCCCAGCAGTAATGCAACAATGGAGAGGATGCCAACAGGTAAACCGACCTCTGATCGTGTTGACGGTGGTGGCATGGACGGTTCATTCACACAAAGGCGCTCTTTAATAGTCACTTGCTGCGTGTAGGTGTGCATTCCAGCGTGAACGTGGCATCCGCACACCATGTGGTTCTGTTTGGTGCCAGGCACCCTTAGCTGGCCCACTGTGCTTCTCTGTGCCAAGCACCTGCCCCGCACGCTCAACAGGAATGAAGCCAAAGTCTTGCCGGGGTGAGGATCGCACACCCACTCTTGGATTTTCTTGGCAGCAAAAATGTAGGGCTATTTTTGCAATCATTTTGGGGTGCAATACAGACCAAGGTGTCTCCGGATCAGATATCTGGTTTAAAGAAAGGAGAAAACCATTTTTATTGGATAGCGTGAGGGTTTCCTTTTTTGAAATACAATTCATAATTTAATGTTTATAATAATAATAATATAAAATAAATTTATTATAAAGAAAATATAAATTACCAAAAAGGGGTCACGACATGGATTTTTTTTTAAAAATGTTTCCCGAGGTTTACTTATATTAATAAAAAAAAAATTGTTTTGCACAAAAAAGCATAAATATGTGGGAAAATGATTATTTTCAACCCTCATTCTGCCCTCTCTCTGAAACGACCTGTTTTAAGGGGTGTGTCCTTTAAGGCTTTTCAGTAATTGGCCACTGTTACGATTGGCTAACGTCATTACATAGGAAACAGTATCAACGCCCCCTCGCTATTGCATGTGAATGTTTTTACAACATAATCAAAATAAAACAGTTATTTCCAGACAAAACATTATGAAATCTTCATAATGATCTTTCTAAATAATCTTTACTTACTGTTTGTGATGCAGCTGCAGTCAGATCTAGTATCGCTTCATCTTTCAACAAATGTTTCTTTGTGAACTCTCCATGACACTGTGCCTCGTTTACAAAACAATATGCTCCGACCAATCCTCAGACACGATCTGGGGTGCCATTAAAAATAAACTATCCACTTGTTACTTACGCTGGGATCCTTCTGATGTCTGTACAAAGACGCAAACAAGCTTTTTAAACCAAATGCGTCAAAACGAACGTTCTTTTACTCCATTTGTCCTGACGACAGACTCGAGAGTGTGGACTGTGTCAGAAAGTGAATGCGCATCTGTATACTGGATCCAGTGTAGACAAGATAGCGAACATTTTGATTGGACGAACATTTTATGGTCCTACACCCTCCACAGACGATATAAATACATATAAATAAATTTAGACCACTTAACTTAGTGATTGCTATCGGGGTGTGAAAAAAATGTTGGTTTTGGGCCAAAACCAAATCCCCCCCCCCTCCAAAAAAGACATTGGATTCTCCATTTTTAAACGGCAGCATATTGAAAATAGAATTCTCACAAAGGACTCTGTTCTGGAGGGAAGTTCTGCATCCCACTATTGTTTCTCCTGTGTAACAGCAACTGCTTCTCAGAAGATCTTTCATTGTTTCTTAAACCGGGGTTCTACAGAGACACTTCAGTGATCAAACAGTCCTTGGAATTCTTTAATATGTAGCTGAAATGTAAAAGAAAGGTTGAACTTTAACTTGGTTTGAACATTTGTGCTCCATTTCTACTGACTCGGGCTGTGAGTAGAGCTGTCTTAAAGGTATAGTTCACCAAAAAAATGAAGATTTTCTCCTATGGTTTGAAATGATATGAGGGTGCAAAAATAATAACAGAAATTAAGCATTTTCCTATTAATTCCTCACAATTTGCTAAATCTAAGAGCCACAGTTTTGTTCCACTGTATGGCTCTTAAAAGTTACTTTTCCATGATTACTATGGATCCTGTCACTTTTTCACAGCAAAACACCTTGGAAAGAGAGCAAAGATTGGCTCAGAGAACACTGTAAAAATAACAGCAAAATCTATAAATCAAAGGTGTGCTACTGTAGTTGCTCTCACAAATGTCTGCAGAAGCCACTTCCTGTGTGGAAGTGGAGCGTTTGTAAAAGGAAAGCAGCGAACCACGCGCCAGGATATGTGTGAGTCAGAGAGGGCGAAAGCGTTGAAGGATCATTTACAGATGTAGGGCTTGTCTGGATGAAAACAGCACTTTTACTATGATGTGAAATCAGGTATTGCCGCACACAAATGCTGAATTCATGTTTTTGAAGTAAATTTTTGTGCATGTTAAACTTTCACTAATTTGACTGCATCTGTTTGTTACTTTTGAGGCTTCAGGAAATTCTGGAAAATTACACCTTGATTCTTGAAAATAATTTCATGCACAACAAAGTTTATATATTGATCACATAAACTGCTTACACAAAATTGCTGAAAATAAATAATTATTTTACTATTTAGTTACCAAAAAATCATTTAGTTAAACTGGATGTACTAAAATAACTAAAAATGAATAAAAAGTAATAAAACTCACAAAAAAACACAGCACAATTACATTTAAAATGAAAACAGAAAATAAAAAAATAATTCAAAACATTAATAAAAACTATAATACTATCTCAATGATACTAAAATAACACTGATTCATATCAAAACAGCCAAATGCAGACCGACAGCTGCTCTGTAGAAATGTAAAAATGCTGTTTTCTAAATGTCTAATTATGTTGATTTGTTGTTTTTAGGTCTTCAGCATTTGTGCCTTTGCCACCACTTGTGGTTATGTTGGATCCACTCAGTTCACTCTTGAATGTGGAGCTTCAAAAGAAGAAATTACTGCTAATTTTGGATATCCTTTTAGGTAAAGCATCCAGATCTCTACTGTAAATTATTTCTAAGTGAAAGTGTCTTTTTTTTTTTTTTTTTAAATGTTAAAATGATGTCCTGCTGTTAGTCATGGAATAAGTAATCCATATGTATGTTGATTGAAGAAAGTGAATGTTAACTGGAGAGACAATAAATTGAGCCCTTGTAAACATGTGACTTTCACTTAACAGGCTCCAGAGTCGGCCATATTCGATTCATCACTGCAATGGCAGCACGAACCAGACTCACCTGCAGGGAGACTTCTCTTCTTCAGCTGAGTTCTTCGTCTGTGTGGGCGTCTTGGACTTTCTGTACTGTACTTTCACCATCATCCTGTACTTGGGCTACCAGCAGGTTTACAGGGAGTCTAACCGTGGCCCCACCATTGTGAGTCATATTTTATTATTTTTTTTATTTTTATTTTTTTAAATTTGGAAATATTACTGTGATAGTATGAACGTCATTAATATCAGTGTATTTATTTTGTATTGCATTTTTAAATGCACTTGTCATGAATATCATGAAATATTTGGAACAAAATTATCTTTGTGATACTGAATATTTGTGAAAATTTAAAATAAAAATGAAAATATGTTTAGTGAGGATTTCTAAATTTATTATTTTGTGGCCAACCAATGTGAGTTGTTGTTTTTTTTTTCTCCCCAGTAGACTTTTACATATTTTTATATAGCCATACATATGGTTGCAAACAAGAGCTTTATTTAATTAATTCTGTGTACATTAATTTCTTTTTTTATTTAAATAACTTATTTGCAAACTTTCTAAAGTATTAGCAACGCCCTTCATCCAATTACAGAATTGTAAATTTTTTTTACATTGCACAAATAAAACATAAATATTTAAAAACTTAAAACTTTTCCGCGATATGCACATTTACAAATGAACATATTCATTTAAAATTTCATATTGTATATTCATTGTTTATATATATATATTTTAATTATATATTCATGCATTTATACATTAATCAATTCACTAATGAAATTTTAATTTTAACAGAAAACATTAATTATCCATTGTAAATGTGACACTTGTGCTACTCAAATCTTCTCATGCTATGATCTTCTTTCATCTGTTGGCCTACTTTTGTGCTTTTCCTTTTGACAGACACTTTATCAAAATATTTGTATCCCTGCCATTTCCATGAACAAGGATTGATATCCCAAACTTTCCTCTGTTTTCTCTCCAGGATCTGATTGTTACTGGGATCTTTGCTTTCTTTTGGCTGGTTTGCTCCTCAGCCTGGGGAAAGGGTTTAACAGATGTCAAAAATGCTACGAATCCTGAAGTGTTAATAAAGAATTGTCTGCCTCACGATAACTGTATGCCGAAGACCTACCCTTCAATGGGCCGTCTCAACTCCTCTGTGGTAAGTACGATTACTAACCGTTAGTTCTGCTCTAATTTGTTTAAAATTAAGCCTGGTTAATATCTAGCACATTTAATTATGCAACATTTGTTATATTATGTAGGCTATGTATACATTGAGTTCACATGTCCTACTCTTACTGCCTTTTGGTTTTGTACAAACCTACAAACTAATTATTTGATAAATTATGGACAAATGTTTAATCTACTAATCTAACCTACTTGTTTATATTTTATACACCCATTTCTAAGGCTTTTAAATTATATAAAAATATAAAAAAACCTGTTGCAAACCATCTACTACATCCCTTTTGTTGTCTGATTGATAGTTCACACGTTTTAGTTTTGGTTCACATGTCTTTTTCCTGTGAAGTTTTTAATGATTTTTATGAAGTAAATATAAGAATAAGCTTTATATTATTAGTAAAATTTCAAGATGATCACTTACTGGACTAAATCAGCTTAGGTTTACTTGTTTGTCCATACGTCATTTATTGGAAAACTTGTTTTAAAATGCGAGTATCAAATACAATACAGGATTTGAAGGAAAGTTGATTTCTTCATCTTTCAAACATCATTGTATTGCATTGCATTATATGTTTTAAAGGGGTAGTTCACCCAAAAATGAAAATTCTGTCATTAATTACTCACCCTCATGCCGTCCCAAACCCGCAAGACCTTCATTAATATTTTGAAGACAGGTTAAGATATTTTTGATGAAATCCCAAGAGTTTTCTGACCCTACATAGACCGCAATGCAACTGACACCTTTAAGGCCCAGAAAGCAGGGTTGCCAGGTTTTCACAACAAATCCGCTCAATTGCCAAAATGCACATTTTATGGGGGTTCCCCTGCTAAAATTCGCATTCCATGGGCTAAATATAACATTATTGGGGTCACTTCAACCCACAAACATGAAAAAGAACCCACGGCAATAGTTTTAAAGTAGCCAAATTTCGCAGAAAAACCGTGGACTTGGCAACACTGCCAGAAAGGTAGTAAGGACATCATTAAAATAGTCTGTAATTAAACACAAAAAACAAAACTTTATTCAACAATTTCTTCTTCTGTATCAGTCGTCTTTTTTGGCTTTGTGACTTGCAGCTCATGTGTCAAAATTGCTTGCATCACATTTTAAAAATAATCTCAATGGGAGAAAAATGTAGTCCATTGTGGTGACATAATCATTCTCCTTCTAGTAATTTATTTGCAAGTAAATGAGCAGTTGAAGTATTACATGTATCTTTCTCTTTTCTGCATCTTCCAGCTCTTCGGATTCCTAAACCTGATATTGTGGGCAGGAAACTGCTGGTTCATCTACAAGGAGACTCCATTTCACAAGCCGACCAATCCACCGGCCAACGCAGAGGGGGCGTTTCCACCTCCTAATTAGACAAGACGGGCTCCTTCCTCTCCTCTCCATTTGTTTGTAAAGCAGAGGACAACACCGTTTGTTCATGCCGACACATGTTGAAAAGAAACCACACTTTGATATGCAAAAGCTTCGTTTCTAGCATCATGCATTGCAGTTCACTACATTATAAATGCTCTAAGCTGAATTCTTTATGGATATATATATATTTTGTTTTTATTTTTTTTTTATTTTAGTGTCTGTTTAATGGCACTTTCAGAAGCTAATTTTGTCAAGCAGGTAAAAAAGAAACCAAATTTTATTAGACCAGTAGCATTTCAATTACAACTTAGAAGTAAACCTGTTCTAGGTTATTGATGCTTTTCATTATTATTAATTTGTCTAATTTGATATAAAGACAACCTGCATTTCAGTAACTCTAAATGTCCACTACAATCAGATCTCATGAGAAACAGACATTGCAGCTGAAAAGTCTCTGAGCACTTAAAACACTAGCACACTAATATCTAGCTCTAGACATTTAAAACTTGTCGTTCCTTGTAGTTTTTAATAACTATTTATTGGTTTAAGTGCCTTGTTCTCGATAGGATGTTTTTCCACAGCCACATCTGAGTCACCTTACATTTGTCAGGGAAGGACAAACTGAAAAATTCGTCTTAGTTTCAGCCATAAAGCCTCTGATATTTCATCTGTAACCTTTATTTTAAACGTTTGTGTGAATTCTCTGAGTTGACTCTTTTTGAAGTGGTATTTGGTAAAAAATTTACTACGCCAAAGGCCATATTTCATTTGCTATCAGGAAAAATGTTAACTATTCAACACTAGACATTGTTCAACAGAATGAAACGCTTGTTTGATTGTTTTTCTACTGTTTGGAGTAGTCATGTTGTCATTATTTGTATTTGGCTGTTATGTGACTTGACACTGTTAATGAAGCGTCTGTATCACATGGGTTGATGTTTATATTTACAGAAAAAAACATTTAATTTTGTGCATCTGTGGCATGTTTTACCATCTTATTTTTTACAGAAAGAAATGTTTGTGGGGGATTGCGTTTAGTTGAATCTTAAACAAATTGAATGATTGTTCAGTAACAGTGATCGTCTGTGTGCAGTTTATGTTCTGGTAAAAACTAATTGTTTCGATCTATATTGTCAAGCTTTTTTTTCATTATTATTATTATAGTATCCTCAGTAATTGTTCTAATCCTAAAATGAAACTATTCAGTGCCACATCTAAACTTTTTAATCAACATAAGTAGACTTTAACACATTAAATTATTAATATAAGTGATTATAGGAAAAGAGGTTTGTGTATAATTGTGATTTAAAGAGGAACATAAGTGCCATTTAAAAATGTTTAAGTCTTTCCTCGGGTCACATAGTGACTAATTTTTGTCCTGGAGCGATCCTCAAATTTGGTTGTGACTTTTGGAAAATATAGGCCACATTTTTGTTGTGTTTTATTTGTATCCTAAATTCAGAAGGAAAATATCTCCACAAGGCTGTTTGCAGTTCTGGTTTGTATTAAAAGAGGAGAGCTGTATTTATATTGGTTTGTGTTTTATTTCCAAAAGGCTGTTGTTTACTACATAACCACTAGATGGTAGTATTGTAAACATAATAAATCCAACAACTAAATTACACTGGTGTCACGTCCATGTCTCTTTTGGGCTGAAGGTAAAAAACAAAAAATCACAAACCATTGCATTGCTTATGATATGACGTCTTGAATAAGGTACTAATTCAACTACTGTAGAACAGAGACAAAATGAAGCCTATTTTAGAACCATTAAGATTTTTTGTTTGTTTTCCATATGCTTAATTTTGACCCTGGAGCACAAAAGCAATCATAAGTAGCACGGGTATATTGGTAGAAATAGCCAACAATTCATTGTTTGGGTCAAAATCATCTTTTTTTTTACTTTTATACCAAAAAATCATTAGAACGTTAAGTAAAGATCATGTTCCATGAATATATTTTGTAAATTTCCTACCGTAAATATATAAAAACTTAATTTTTGATTAGTAATATGCATTGCTAAGAACTTCATTTGGACAACTTTAAATGCGATTATCTCAATATTTTTATTATCTCAATATTATTTTTTTGCACCCTCAGATTCCAGATTTTCAAATAGTTGTATCTCGGCCAAATATTATCCGATCCTAACAAACCATACATCAATGGAAAGCTTATTTATATATGTATAAATCTCAATTTCGAAAAATTGACCCTTATGACTGGTTTTGTGGTCCAGGGTCAAAATTGTCATGAAAATGCCACAACGCTTATAAAAGGTATTATTTTATGTGAAGTAAAATATATTTTCATATTTTTTCATATAAGAATGTGAAATATTTTTATTCAGTTTCATATTAATGTACTCAATTTGCATTACAAATCTGTAAAGGGTTTGAGGCTTCGTCCCATAAAAATACTGTTAAACAACGTATTAATAATGCAAATAAAGTGAATAAAAACGACATGAAATTTTTTTTTACATTTAGCATGACAAGTGCGCGCACACGCGTGTTCCCCCTCCGCCCACGGGAGCGCGCAATGTGACGTCAGCGCCTTGCCGCGCAGTGATGATGGCGGTGCGTGAACGCGCAGTTAAAGTAATGGCTGCTCTGGAACGGCGGGTGCCTTGTCTCGATGATTTCGTGGGCCAAAGCTGGAGCGTTTGGACGGAAAGAGCCAACCTGACAGCATCGGAGGGTGAGTGAGCACTTCGTCGCCGCTATTTCTCCATCCCCTACCAAAAAGTCTCACGGATGTGCTTTATTTTTCGTGGAAAAGGCACGGCATCCCGAACCATGTTACCCAAACAAAGAACATGCGGGGTCCTAGCGCCGGCCGGGTCACGCGCTTGCGCTCTCTCTCTGATCAGTGTCGTCATAATAGAACGTGTTCCGCGTTCGTTTTGGAACTTCAAATGAAACGAACGCGCTCCGTTCTAAACCACTAATGTCCTTTTGTCGGTGGGCACGTTATCAAAGCAGTTAATAGTGCAGGGATCATATGCAGGTAGTTTTTATTTTGGCCCCACCCACAGAAGAGCTTGTGTGCTTCACAGATGACCAGTTCATGGCACAGATTGCATTCTACACTGAAAATCTTGGGAAATAAAACCTAAACTATTGACTGGATCTCATATTAAGACTGTCATTAAACACCACAGTATGCTTAATTCAACACGGGCCCCTTTTCCTCACAGTTTTGACTCAATATATTGCATATAAGACTGTAACCTAACCACACATTCTGAACCAAATATAGTCCACCTTAGAAGAGCCCATTATAGGTCTGATTATTGGAGGGCACACGTCCTTCTCAAGGTTTCTATGGTTACAGCCCATTGAAATAGTGGGTTTAGAAGGTTGGATTTATATAAGATGCCCGTGTGAGCTGTGTTGCTAAAGCAATGATGATAATGCATGGAAGTCTGTTCTTCTATAATGGTCATGTTTTATGTACCCGTTCTAACATTAACTTCCTCCAACCGTTTTCATAGGGTCCGATGGAGATGAATACAGCAAGAATGGCAAAAAAATGGTGGAAACCATGACACTGAGGAAAGAGGGTAGGCGTTACATATTTTCTTTTGATTTCAAGGGCACAAAGCAGTATTAACAAACCCATTTAGTGCAGGACTGATATACACTGTGTGCAGAATTATTAGGCAAGTTGATATTCTGGTCATATTTTTTTTTCCATTTTCCAGAACTGCAACCTTCCTGGACTCTCCAGAAGTGCAATGTGTCAGGTTTTCAGAGACCTTGCTTGGGTAGAAAATGCTAAAAAAATAACCCTCGCTTAATATGAATAACATGCTGAAGTGTTGTGAAATACATGAAGACTGATTTTGTATAGGCTTTATGGACAGATAAGTTGAGAGTGTCTCTTGAAGGACCAGCATCACATCCTCTTGTACCACTGTTTGAAGAATTTATCTTCCAGAATCTGGCAGTAAGTTTTAGGAGCTCATTTTAGTCAATCTCTGCAAGACAGACTTTTTAGGATAGGAGATGGAATAAAAATGAGCTCCTAAAACTTACTGCCAGATTCTGGAAGATAAATTCTTCAAACAGTGGTACAAGAGGATGTGATGCTGGTCCTTCAAGAGTCACTCTCAACTTATCTGTCCATAAAGCCTATACAAAATCAGTCTTCATGTATTTCACAACACTTCAGCATGTTATTCTTATTAAGTGAGGGTTATTTTCTACCCAAGCAAGGTCTCTGAGAACCTGACACATTGCACTTCTGGAGAGTCCAGGAAGGTTGCAGTTCTGGAAAATGGTGGCGCTGGAGACTAAATGATTCCTGATGGTTTCACAGCTAATTCTTCACCTTAATTCTTAATTCTTTTGCAGTTAACATGTCTTTTCTTCTCCACCTGTTTTTTCTGACCCTGCTGACCCAATGAGCATTTTGCTGCCCAATGGTCATGCCTTAACTTTGCTAATTCTATTATTGAATTAGTATTGCATCCTTCTCATGGGCATTTAATTATTATTTTACTCTTTCAATCTCTTTTTTTGGCTCATTTTATCTGTAAAAGAAAACCTGCCTAATAATTCAGCACACTTGAAATAAGGAGTTTTTGACTTTCAGCCTTCATGGACAATTATATATAACTTAGAAATGATTAAATACAAAATCAATAGTAGTTATTAAGATTGATGTGGTTTGGAATTGGTAAAATTTTCTTGGCTAATATCAACTTGCCTAATAATTCTGCACACAGTATAAACAGAATAATTGGCCGGTGTTTGGCTGTTTTGAGGGGTTTTTTTGGACAGTAAAAACATGGTTCTTCTTGTCAGGTCCAACTTTTATAAACAGCTGTATATATATATATATATATATAATTACATGTAAAGTAAAACATTTCAAAAGTTTTTTTATTTTGATGATTAGAGTTTACAACTCATGAAAGTAAAAAAAAATCCAGTATCTCAAAATATTAGAATATTTACATTTGAGTTTCATTAAATGACCATCCCTACAGTATAAATTCTGGGTATCTCTTGTTCTTTGAAACCACAATAATGGGGAGGACTGTTGACTTGGCAATGGTCCAGAAGACAATCAATGACACCCTCCACAAAGAGGGTAAGTCACAGAAGGTCATTACTGAAAGTGTGGCTGTTTACAGAGTGCTGTATCAAAGCATAATGAATGCAAAGTTGACCGGAAGGAAGAAATTGGGTTGGAAAAGGTGCACAAGCAAACAGGAATGACCGCAAGCTTGAGAATACTGTCAAGCAAAGTTGATTCAAACCCTTGGGAGAGCTTCACAAGGAGTGGACTGAAGCTGGAGTCAGTGCATCAAGAGTCACCACGCTCAGACGTCTTCAGGAAAAGGGCTACCAAGCCACTTCTGAACCAGAGACAACGTCAGAAGCATCTTAACTGGGCTGTGGAGAAAAAGAACTGGACTGTTGCTCAGTGGTCCAAAGTCCTCTTTTCAGATAAAAGTAAATTTTGCGTTTCATTTGGAAATCCAAGGTCTGGAGGAAGACTGGAGAGGCACAGAATCCAAGCTGCTTGAAGTCCAGAGTGACGTTTCTGAAGTCAATGATGATTTGGGGTGCCGTGACATCTGCTGGTGTTGGCCCATTGTGTTTTGTCAAGTCCAAAGTCAATGCAGCCATCTACCAGGAGATTTTGGAGCACTTTATGCTTTCATCTTCTGACAAACTTTATGGAGATGCTGATTTCCTTTCCCAGCTGGACTTTAGCACCTGCCCACTGTGCCAATAGCACTTCCAAGTGGTTTGCTGTCCATGATATTACTGTGCTTGATTGGCCAGCCAACATGCCTGACCTGAACCCCATATGGAATCTATGGGATATTTTCAAGAGAAAGATGAGAAAGTCAATTTAACAATCCAGACGAGCTGAAGGCTCAATAGTCCCTCAGCAGTGCCACAGGCCGATCGTTTCCATGCCACACCTCACTGATGCTGTCATTTGTGCTAAAGGAGCCCGACCAAGTATTGAGTGCATAAATCAACAAACTTTAAAGAACTTGAACTTTTCTGTTTTGAAAATCATCTTTTGACTGATCTTAGATATTCTAATATTTTGAGATACTGGATACTGAAAACAAAACAAAAACTTTTTAAATGTTTTACTTTACATGTAATGAATCTAGAATATATGAAAGTTTCACTTTTTGAAATAAGTTACAAAAAAAAAACCCTCTTTCACGATATTCATGCCTTTTTTGAGATGCACCTGTACATGTTCCTTTGTGAAATTCAAGTTCATGTGTCGTTTAATTTCAGTGGTTTGTTCAACAGAGCTATTATTACAGTGTTATAGGGTGAATTCAGGTAAATTACCCAGTTTAAACAGTGCAATTTACTTGAATTCAGACTATCGGCCTTATATCAGCCATAAACCAGCCTTCTCTTAAAATTTTGGCGTCAACTATTGAAATTCCCATATTGGTCAACCTGTGCACCTATTCTGACATACTAGGCCTATATTTTCATCCTCGTTGTAAAATCCCTTCAAATTTAATGTTTCTCTGAAAGGGTTTTAATGATGAACTGGAGTTGATGTTTTTTTCAGTTATGTCAAAGAAGGTAGCGGTCAACCATTATTTTTTTATTATTTTTACAATTTTATTTTTCAGTTTTTTACTGTTTTATTTTGATAGTTCAGTTGGTAGACAGGAAGCGAAGTGGGAGAAAGAGAGGGGGGAGGGATGGGAAGGGTCCATGAACTTGGGATGCACGAAGCACAACAGCGCTATATGTTGGCGCTAATATATTTTTCATATGTTATCTGTAATTTTTTTTTTTCTTCTTATTTTGGTTTTAATAAAGAAGTTTTAACTTAATTGTGCAACCAGCAATGTTTTCAGCCAATGCTGATAACCTTAAGATGATCAAATATTGGACTATTACTAGTAGGCACTGTTGAAACAACATTTTCTGTAGCTTGAGTTTTCGAACAATGCTTTATACACCCACACAGAATTAATCTTTCTCTTTGAGTGCATTTGGAAATATTTTCTGTAGTTTTATTTTTCAAACAAAGCTAATTTTCCCTG
Source organism: Onychostoma macrolepis (assembly GCF_012432095.1). NCBI lineage: Eukaryota > Metazoa > Chordata > Actinopteri > Cypriniformes > Cyprinidae > Onychostoma > Onychostoma macrolepis. The sequence goes on along the minus strand of NC_081165.1, from coordinate 11,097,885 downwards.
TTGTTTGCTATGCTTCTGAAGATATGTCCATCTTCGGTCATTATCCTGGCCACGATGACTTCTATCTGGTGGTTTGTGGTCACTGCAGTCAGGTGGTGAAGCCTCAGGCGTTCGAGAAGCATTGTGAGAGGAGACACGGCCCTCTGGGTAAGCTCTATGCACACCTCCGCTCCACCCCACCTCCACCTCAGCAGCAGAGGCCCCGTCATGGACACACCCCGCCCTCCCACGGAGCCTCCTCTTGGAGTGCCAGGAACCAGAACGTTGGGCCGCCGAGGGCGTCTCCGCAATCTCCCTCAACACCGCCTCAGTTCAGACACTCAAAACCTCCGAAAGATGGAGTTTGGTAAGATTTACTAATCTGATCTTGTATGTTAAAGTTAAAAGAGGGTCTGAAGTGTAATCCTAATTTTTAGTTCAGTGTTTGTTTTTTCCCTTACAAAATTATTTATATGTATGTATCCACTTTAAAGAAATAGTTCACCCAAAAATGAAAATTGTCATTTAATTACCCTCATGTCATTCCAAACTCGTAAGACCTTCGTTCATCTTCAGAACACAAATTAAGAAATTCTTAGCTCTCAGACCCTCTATAGGCAGCGACACAACTGACACATTCAGGGCCCAGAAAGGTAGTAAGGACATAGTTAAAGTAGTCCATTTGACATCTGTGGTTCAACCTTAATTTTATTAAGCTACGAGGATACATTTTGTGCTTAAAGAAAATAAAAATAGCAACTCTGATTTCATCAGAAATATCTTAATTTGTGTTCTGAAGATGAACAAATGTCTTGCGGGTTTGGAACGATATGAGGCTGAGTAATTAATGACAGAATTTTCATTTTTGGGTGAACTATCCCTTTAATAAACTTATCAAAATAACAAAAAAAGTTTTAGTTTTAATGACAACAGACATATTCAAAATGTATACTTGCACTTAGTCTGCAAAGGAGTGGAAAAAGTGGAAATCAGGATTAGGCATAAAATAATGTCTTCGAAATCATTCATACACATGAAAATCAAATGAGAGTTTATTTGTTCAAGACTTTGAAGATTTTCAAATGTATGAATGATTCTGAAACAATTTTCTATACATTATTGTTTCAGTTGTAACCTGGCTCAGATGAAGACAGGAATCATGTTTTTGTGGCAGTTTTTTTTCTGGTGACTAAGTGACAGTACAAGACTTTACTTTACAAGTGGTTGTTGAAAGCAAAAAAAAGATACAAAATGATGTGCTACAGCAAAACAAGGACTGTTTTTGGAATCAGCATCTCAAAATTAGTAAGAAACAAGTATTCATTCAGCAAATATGATGCAGGACAGTGTAATCTGTGGTTTTTAGCATCATATAGCATCTGTATTATTTATATATATGACAATCTTTCCACTAGGCACTCACCTTCAAACTCGGGTCATTCAGAATCAGCTGTTTTTAAGCAGCCCCCTCCCATCGAACCCACGCGGTGCTCCCCTCCCCCTACTCACAGAGACCCCCCATGGCCACACGGAGGCCCGTCACCCAATCGGCCTTCCTCAACTGAGAGGCCTCAATCCCAGAGAGGCGAGGCTGCCTCGGCCCCTGTTACCTCCGGACATCTCCGTGGGCCGAGAACGTACAAAATGGTCTCCAGTAAGTCCTTACTGAGGCCCTTTGTTTGATAATCAACATTAGGCTACATTTGCATTAAAACCAGAATATATATATATATATGTGTGTGTGTGTGTGTGTGGAAAAAATGCTTTTTCTCATTTTCTGCAGAAAAAGAATGTGACCTTGACAAGCACTGTGGTGTGTTGGACCCTGAGAGAAAGAAAGTTTGTACTCGACTTTTGACCTGCAATGTGAGTGGACCACTACTTTCACATATCATAGTGAACATGTCTTAAGTACTGATCTTCATTCAGTCCCAGAATATTCTGGAAAGCAGAATTGTTGCAGATTTGCTGCCTTTTTTTTTTTTTTTTTTTTTTTTTTTTTGCTGTCTTGTGGTAGTAGTGAAAATCTATCTCGCCTTCAGAGCATTGAAACCATTCAGTGGACGCTGGTTTCAGTGTGTAGACAGACAGGAAGTTCAGCGGACATGACTGACAGGAAATGCGGAAGGGTTTACAGGAAAAGCCTCACTTCATTTGAGTAGCATGACTTCAGGTTTTTGTTAAATCGGTAGATATTGGCTGTCTATAGGCCCGTTAGCTAAAATACAAATATAACAATATATAAACAGCAATAATTTCATATTGTTTTTTTATTTACTAAAACATTGTAATGGATAATAAATTCTGCACATGAACTTGCATGAGAAATTTTGAGTGATAGTCGGTAATAAAAAAACGAAATATCTAATTGATAAAATAATATTATGACCTCTTACTGCTCTCATATTTATGCGTCATAATATATGGACGGATTATGAAGCTGTTTTTAGGGTAACTAAAAAAATCTATTAAAATCATGCAATATTTACAGTTTTCAACCTCAAAGTTATTGTGTATAATTGATATCATGCATTTTTTTTTTTTTTTTTTTTAAGAAATAAAGGAAGAATAAATGTCCGGCTCCACAGCTAGATGATGTTCAAAATCTAGGGCACACAAGTGTTATATATAAAATTATTTTTGGGGTAAAGTGAGAATAACGCATTGTTTGCTTTGTGCAGTCATAAGTTTGAGCACTTCCTCTAAATTATTTATTAAAACTACACAATCCCTTAAAGGCTTTTCAGTGCCTAATATTCTATAAAATCCAGAACCACAATTCATGATGAAAGCACTTACACTCACCATTTAGCATGCGTTTTATGAATAAGATTCACTGAAAATGTGCTGCAAGTCTTCTGTCAAAAACAAAATATCATCTCTCCTCCAGATTCATTCCATTCATCAGCGCAGGAAGGTGCAAGGCAGGAGTAAAAACTTTGACCAGCTGGTGGCAGAGCTGAAGATGAGTTCGAAGGCTCGTGATCGGGTATCTCAGGCCCCAGAGAGTTCAGCTGCTCCGACTGTAAGCCCAGAACCTCCCAGAGATGCACCTGTACCCCCTGTCTGCCGGAGACCTCTGACGAACAGCCCTGCATTTAGGTTAGAAACATCAATGCAAAAAAAAAATAAAAATAGAAACAGTTTTTAAAAACAGTGTAATTGGTATAAATTATAAATAATACATTTATAATTTATTATATCAAGCCAAATATTCAATATTTAAAAAATAAAATAAAATTTGGCTATTGCTACAAATATACCCCAGCGACTTAAGACTGGTTTTGTGGTCCAGGGTCTCACACACACACACACACACACACACACACTATATTTAGAATTATAATTTATATTTATAATTTTATTATATGTATGTATGCATGTATGTGAATACAATACATACTCTGTGAACTGTTATTGTTAATTTACATTTTGTGTTTTTGCTAATAGTTTTAACTGCCTGTTTGTTTCTGTTCATCTGTTTGTGTTGCAGAACACCCACATTGTCTGAAAGTGTGGAGGAGGATAAACCCCATCTGGAGGATGCCAGCACATGGCCCCACTCTCCTCTCACCCAGGCCCACATCTCAGGTGATGAGAGCGAAGGAGAGGGGAATGATGACCTCCCAGACTGGCACTCAACTCCATGGCATCCCAAACCAGCCGCGGTACAGCTAAACACTTTCGCAGTGTCATCTAGTATTATGCAATATCCAGGCAATAAGAGTTATAGAAGTGTGTTCTAGTTTAAGTATTAGGCAAGCATCTCTATAATAGAGAGATGAATAAACCCTTAGTAACTGCTTAGCAAAGTTGCATAGTTGTCAACTGAGCTTCAGACATTACATGACGTTGTTGGTGGTCTTTACATGACTGTAACTTCTCAAACAGACTTAACTGAATGAGTGAAAGAGAGTGTATTAGTGTTAATCTTTGGCCTTTCCGCTACAGCTTTGTTCATTTGGGAGTCGTTCTCTGGGTCACGGTGTCTTCACTTTTGATCGGCGGTTGCACCATCTACGGTCTGCCATGAGTGCCATGGTGGAGAGTCACCTCAGCGCCCATCTGTGGAAGTAAGAACAGCTTGACTTACATATGTCCTATCATAGAAACAAACAGTGGGGTGATGTCAATAAAAAGCTCGAAAGCAGGCACAGCTCTCACAAAACATGTCATGTGATTTTCATTGTTGTATGAAATAGTTGTATTGATAGTTCACCCAAAAATGAAAATTCTGTCATTATTACTCACCCTCATGTCGTTCCAAACCAATAAGACCTTTGTTCATCTTTAGAACACAAATGAGATATTTTTGATGAAATCTGACAGTTTTCTGGCCCTGCATAGACAGCGCGTTCAAGGCTCAGAAAGGTAGTAAGGACATGGTTAAAATAGTCCATGTGACATCAGTGGTTCAACCTTAATTTTATGAAGCTACGAGAATAATTTCTGTGTCCAAAGACATCACATTGAATTTTGTAATGATGTCTTTACCTTTCTGGGTCTTAAACGTGTCAGTTCCGAAGATGAATGAACATCTTACGGGTTTGGATTGAGATGAGGGTGAGTAATTAATGACAGATTTTTTTTTTTTTGACAGAACTATCCCTTTTAAGACCTTTTTTTCAAACTTGCATTATTCTAATGAAAAAATATTGAAATATAGTAAAATCATTTAAAACCTATTGATATATAGATGTATATATTGTAACGCATTTATTCATCATGGTATTATTTATTGTCCTTTACTTTTTGTTCTGATTGTAATAATTGTATTACAGCAATGAGAATCAACAAGGATAAGAATCACAAAAATTCACATATAAAAGAAATCCAGATGCATTATGAAACCTGTTACAAACATGTCTAAGTAATATTTCACCCTGGTTTTGCATGAAGTCATCAGAGCTTGTTTTTATTTATTGTTGCAGAATTTTCATTTAAATTTAAGGACCTTTCATAAATTTGCATTACTGTAATGAGTAAAGTATTTTAATAAATATTAAAATGTTTAAATATATAATTTAAAATCTTATTTAAAAGTTTTTAAGAGCTAATCAAGGTACTATGCATTTGTGCTCATTTTAACAAATAGCTGTATTACAGAAACTTCAAGTAAAACAATAGATGCATTGCAATAATATAAATTTGGGGGAATGTTTCATTTTTGTAACAATACACAATGCAAAAAACCTAATTGACCTAAAAAACATTTTTGTCAATTGACTTTGGGTTGGAATGTGAGCGGGACGTGTCACTCACAGATCACTTGCTCTGAGCCTGATCCAGTAGCTTTATGGTGTTTTCTTCACCAGAGTAGCTCTAAGGTTAATCTCTATTAGCGCTTCAATCCCTAACCTGTTTCTGTTTGACAAAGCTGTGTTTTTACTCCCTGCACTGCATGCAAAAGTAAATGTTTCATCTCACGTCCCCTGATTCCTCTCCTACTCGCAGAAAAATACCTCAAGCATCAGATCCTCACTCCCAGAGTCCCCCAGCCAAGCCTGCAGCCGTTCCTGCCTCTCCTTCCTCCATTTCCCAGCATTCCAAACAGAAAGCAGGAAGTCACAATTCGACTTCTCTCAAGACTTCCTTCTACTCTTCCCACGGACCAGGCAAGGAGACAAACCCACAGAGTTCCTCCACCAGCAAGGCTTACGGTCAATCCGAGAACTCTGGGGGGGGCCAGTCAACGGCCCCACCTTCTAAACTCGGTCGAGCCCCCGCTCAGTCGGGCCCCGGTCGGCCCAAGAACTCATCTGGCCGCCCCAACAAACAGCAGCTGCGTCTCAGGGAAGCAGAGCGGACGACCACACCGGACGCTGCTGCTCTGCGCAAACGGAAAGCCTCTTTGGAAGAATCGGACGCTGTCAGCCCGGACAAGAATTGTGTGTCTCAGAACAAGGGGCGGCCCCTCATCAGCAAAACGCCACCGTCAGCCTCTCACGGACAAACCAACGGCTCTCTCTCACCGGGAAGCAAGCCGCGTCCCCAACTCACAGCCTCTGATTCCCACACGCCATCCTCGTGGGCCTTTAAGAGGACTCATCCCCCGAGCCACCATTCGCCACCAGACGCTGCCCCGCACAGCCGAGGAGTGGACTCAGGACTGCATGGCAGGGTGGCCAGCTTTGATCACAAGGCTTTGGGGAAGAAACGCAAGAGCAGCAGCTCCTCTCCACCCTCCAAACCCCACCGGCTGCCCACTTCCCCTCATTCTGGCTTCTATCCCTGGAAAGAAAGCAAAGGGACGGGACTCTCCATAGGAGGGGAAAAGAAACTCAGCACACAAAAGGTGAGCGAACATTTAGATTTGTAAATACGTACTTAATATCTTTCAACTGTAACCCTCAAACTCATCTGCTTAGATGAAAACAAGCAGCTTTACCAATAAAATTCATCTCAAGTACACCAGAATGATTTTAATTCGTTTTATTGTCATTTTAAAGTGCCCCTATTATGGATTTTTGAAAATGACCTTTCATGCAGTGTGTAACACAGCTCTAAGTGAATGAAAACATTCTGCAAAGTTTTAAATATGGAAGTTCATAAGTTTTTAAAACGAATCCCAAGCCGTTTCATGCTGACATCAACATGAAACATTAGCATATTGCCCGCCCACTTGTTGGTCTTTTCGGGTTGGTCTGAATGAAAATGCAAATTCATTCTTTGCCACTAGGTGCTGCTTTTGGAGCATTAAATAGCAGTTTCCCTGGTAACGCTGTACACAAAGCAGCACTGCACTCACAAACCTGCTTTATCAGGCATTACAGGCATGATGAAATCTTAGTGTGAGTAAAGTTCCTAGTGTGAGTACTCCCTTATTCTCCCGCACAAACGAGTCTTTACCCGTCCGCACCCGCACTCTCCCATCAAGTGTTGTCCTGCGCCACACTCTGTTGCGTTGGGTCCCGTGATAGTGCAGGTGCCCCATTATAATGTCATGATTAAGGCTCTGGACTCTGAGCATAACTTGTTTTTCTATAACAAATTATAAAATATTTTCTATTAAAATGTTAATGCCCTTGCAGTGGCAAATAGCTTTGGTTTTATATTTAATTTGATTACATTAATTTTGAGATTTACCATACATTTTTTAACTGCTACTATGTAAAAGGTGTACTGCTGTAAAAAAAAAAAAAAGCACCTTATTTATTTAAAGTGTTTGCAAACCAAATGTAATTGCACTTGTTCATATAGCAGTACTTTTAAAGGGGTCATATGATGCTATTTTAAAGATCATTATTTGGTGTAACAGAATATGTTGACATGCTTTAATGTTCAAAAAACACATTATTTTTCAAATACTGTACATTATTGTAGTTCCTCTATGCCCCGCCTCTCTCAAACGCGTTGTTTAACAAAGCCCCTCCTTCCAACAAGTGCAGTCTGCTCTGATTGGCCAACTGACAGTGTATTGTGATTAGCTGAACACCAAGCACGCGTCGGAAATGTAACGTCCCTTACCATAATCGCGAGCTTCAGCTTTGAAGTTAGTTTTACCATCAGTTTAAGCCCGAGAGGGGAACAGAGTCGCATGACAGACACCGTGATTATGCTCGTATGTATTTGCAGTACACAAGCCACGGTTAAGACGATTTCTGATGGCTGTACACTCCGCTGTGATGTGACCCTGTTCCCCTCACACACACACACACACACACTCGCGACGCGTTACGCACAAAACTCCGCATTTGAACAGTCAATAGCAAATACTTGAACTAATAACAAAACATGCCTGCAGTCGCTGATTCAGAAGCGCCAGATTGTCATAGCAAACTTGGAATTGACCCTTTTTTTTTTTTTATTTTTAAATAGCCTTCGTGCATAGCCACTCTACTAGGTTCACGAAACTGACATCCATAAAATGCATTGCATAAATTCGAACATTTGGGTTGTGTTGTTGTGTTGTAAACACCAATGATTCCTAATTGCATCTACTTTTGGAAGGCCAAATAAAGTGCTTTTGCTTTCGCATAGAAGCACACAGCGTCTCCCTGACATGGCTGCATCAACACTACTGTGGTTACTGAAACCACGCCGCCTTTCTTTGCATGAACGTTTAGGCGGCATTACGCAAATTTCCACATGTAGACGTGGGGGCGTGTTTGAATGAGCCGTTTTAGGGGGGCGTGGACGAGTCATAACTTTTTATAAAGAATATCTCTTTTGGTTTGAGACTTTTTAGTCTTTGCAACTTTAGGGATCTCATCTATGCACGAACAGCTTGTAACACTCCAAAGAGAAAGGAAAACTTGAAAACGCATCATATGACCCCTTTAAATGAAAAAGTGCACAATACACTACTGTTGAATTCATTATTGAATTTTGTGCATAATGCGATTAATCGCAGAAAATCATGTGATTTTAATCACGATTAAAAAAAATTATCGTTGCCCAGCACTTATATATGGATTTAAATATGGTCAAATTAGTCATATATCTTTGTGTGTGTGTGTTTCTTTGTTTGTCGTTGTCAAACTAGAAATTCCTCTGTTTAATTTCTATGTATTGCACTTCGGTTAATTCCTCTTCCTGTTATTCTGCTTCAACAGCTTGTGGAGCTGTGGACTAGTGAATACAAAGTTCAGTTCGTAAATAGAAAAAAGATCCAATTCTTAAAGTCTGGGGGTTTTTTTTCCCAATTTTGAAAGCATAACCAAATTAGACACAATTCTACATGCATATGAGGGTTCATTTGAATAAGAGTGTTGTAATTATATGGAATTCAGTGGATTTCTTTTGGCCATTTTAGACAATGCGTTTTACAAGGATCTGCATTGTGAAAAGGTGATGAGGAACGCTACTGTTCAAAAGTTTGGCATCAGTATTTTATAAAATAAAAAATAAAAATTCTTAAGCAGCAAATCAGCATATTAGAATAATTTCTGAAAGATCATGTGACGCTGAGGAGGAATGGGTATAATATTATGTAACATTTTATTTTAAGGTGTCCTTGTTACATATAATTACTATTATAGTAACAATTAATTATGTATAATTACATGCAAGTAACCTTAAAGGGATAGTTCACCCAAAAATAAAAATTTGATGTTTATCTGCTTACCCCAGGGCATCCAAAATGTAGGTGACTTTGTTTCTTCAGTAGAACACAAACGAAGATTTTTAACTCAAACCGTTGCAGTCTGTCAGTCATATAATGTCAGTCAATGGGACTCACGGCTTTGAGAGAAAAAAAAACATACACAGACAAAACCAAATTAATCCCTGTGGCTCGTGATGATACATTGAGGTCTAAAGACACGAAACGATCTGTCTGTGCAAGAAACTGAACAGTATTTGTATCGTTTTTTACATCTTATCGGCTGCATGGTCCAACTGTCCTGAGCGTGTTCACATGACGGCTGGCGCGTGACACGTCGTCTTCTTGCTTCAAGACGGATCACAGACTTATAAGTGCATTACCTCCACCTATCTCTCAATGGACCATTGACACTCCTAATTGAGATTGTAGGTAGTGTCAATGGTCCATATAAGTCTGCGATCCGCCGTAAAGCAAGAAGATGACGCGTCATGTGCCGGCTGTCGTGTGAACGCGCTCAGGACAGTTGGACCGTGCAGCGGATCAGAGGTAAAAAAACGATATAAATACTGTTCAGTTTCTTGCACAGACAGATCGGTTTTTGTCTTTAGACCTCAATGTATCGTCACAAGCCGCAGGGTTTAACTTAGTTTTGTCTGTTTTGTTTTTTTTCTTTCTCAAAGCCATGGGTCCCATTGACAGACATTACATGACTGACAGACTGCAACGGTTTGAGTTAAAAATCTTTATTTTTGGGTGAACTATCCCTTTAAGCCAAACCCTAATCCTAACCATATAGTAGGTACATGTACTTAAATGTATAATTACAATGTAACAAGGACACCTTAAAATAAAGTGTAACCTAATATTCTAACACTGATGTTAATATTGGTTATCATATTAATTGTTCTCTGTTGCCTTTTTCTACAGCCAAAATTGCACCACTGAGAGTGCCAGCCTTACAAGCCACTAAGAGCGAGCCCTACGAACTCTACCATATAGAACTATGGATGCAGGACTCCGGATGTTTGACTGACTGTTTGAATTGTGTGTATGTGTGTGTGCGCATGTTTAGCTACTATGAATGTCTGTCTGTGTGTGTGTGTGTGTGTGTGTGTGTATGTATGTGGAGGTGTATGAAACAAGATGGGGGAGTGAATTTCTCTGTGAATTCAGAAAATACCTCAGAATCTACTGAATAATGCTGCTACATAAATGTTGTTTATAAAACGGATTAAAATATTCTTTATACTCAGCACTGTCTTTATTATTTATTCATTCTTTTTGAAAATTGGTAAATGGGTGAATTTGATGAAACCTGTCATTTTGACACTTTATTTCTGTTATGATCCACTTCCAGTGATTCAAAAAAGTATAACATTTTAGAAAAACTTTTTTTCACTCATTGTCTTAAATTTATATTTCAAATTTAGTCTTTTTCTTTTTCTTTTCTGTTTTAGTGACGTTTGAGCTCTCTTTGACTGCAGTTTCTATTTAAGAAAATTTTTAAAAAAAATGTAAATCCTTAAACGAATTTCCAGTATTTTCCCATGATTATTGAATAAGGATTTGAAATTTATTATTTTTATTCTTATTCAATAATCATGGAAAAATACTGGAAATTCGTTTGTTATAGTAGAACGTAATTAAGAATTTAAGAGCATCATTCGCCAAGTCTACAAAATTGGCAAAAGTTGGTTTTGTGTGTGTGAAACGGGTCACCTGTTCGTCATTAGACGTCTCCCTGCTGTTTCTCTTGCTTTAACAATCTTGCGCATGCGTAACTACACCGGCAGAAGCGTAGATCATGAATAATTAAGTAGATTACAGTTAAGTATCATGTTTATTTCGAATATTAAAAAGGCTATGCTGACGTTCCTCGGCTGCGCACCAATGGCGAACGCTTGGCTGTTGAATATTAATGTTGTCGTATTCGCGTTGCTTGGTAACCTTCCAATCGCAACTGCATGGCTCCTGAATATTAAGAGCCAGTCCTTTACTGTAGTAGGACTCCAATCCAGGAAATGCGTTTCTAAGTCTCGCTGTCACAAACACGAAAATGGCATCCAACAGGATTAACAACCTAGCTTTCGCATGTTTCATTTTACCCAGATAGTTAAGAAGTTAAAATATTATGCGTTTCGGATCTTCAAATCAGGTTTTGTGAAGCTCAGTAGGAATGACACTTAAGATGTATTTCTATTGTGTGATTTAGGCGTGCATGTAAAAGTCCCGAGTCGCGAATTAATCCTCAGGAATGGCGAGAGGGATGCTGGAGTACAGCGCGGTGGGAGAGGGGCTCGGGATGCGGGAGTTCTGGCTCTATGCGTGGCTGCGCAGAGCGGCTGTGCTCGCTGCGCACGTTATCTCGCTGGGCCTGGTCATTCTCGCATCCATACTGTCCAGACCAGGAACAAGTGAGTTACTGCTCTACATCAGCTCTTTCTTTTACAAAAAGTACTGTGGCAGTACCATGGCATAGTGATGGTATCAGACGGTAATGCCATGGAAATTCAAAGTAACGTTACTTAACAATACCATAGTACCATATGCCCAAAAATATGATGGTACTATGACAGTTTATGGTGTTAAAAAAGTATTGGTAATACTTTATAAGTATTCATAACATAAAACACAAACGCATACAATAACTGACAGATCAATATTAAATATGGGCCTACATTGATTTGTGAATATGTCTGAGTGACCTTGGTTTTTAGATGTTACTATGGTAGTACCATGTTTTGGAAGTGTACTATTCAAATTTTATGATATTGTCAATTGGAGTACAATGGGTTATAAGTACAATAATCAGTCACTACCATGGTATGTATCAAAGTACTGTGATATTAAAAATATTCAAAACCATTGTAATATGTTTTTGACAAGATGTACCGTGGTGATTTAACAGTATTTTGATGTTTCAATTTGAAAGTACAAAAAGAACCATGGTATATTACTATGCTTTTTGGACTTGTAACACGGTAATTCTGCAATATGACCATAAACTAATGACAATAAGTGCATATTTTTTTGGTAATAAAATGAAAATGAATATAAAGTATTTCCAAATATTAAAAATCTCTATTTTACTTTAACTCCTGTGTTTATTCATTTCAGGTCTCTTCTCATGGCATCCTGTCTGCATGTCACTTGGGGTAATTTTTCATACATTCAAATACACAATAAAATATTATAGTGCATCATGTTTTCAGCCATAAACTGATAAAATGGATAATATTTTAAATATATAATCACTCCTGGGGTTTTTAATAATGCATTGCGTCTCAGAGATGTTCAGCCTCTCAGGGAATGAATAAAATATGTCTTTTGTAAATAATGAATTGAGTGTGGTGAAACACAAAGACAATGGAATTAGCTTCAGCTGCTTTCCTGTGGGAATCTGATTACATTCACCTTGATGACAAAGATAACACATTCTGTACTAATAATGTGACATGACCTGACAGAGGTCAGTCTCAGATTTTGACTCATGTCCAGTATAGGAAATAGTCTAATAGAAATAGACTTTTTTTCCAGTAAGACTTTTTTTGCTAAAACAAATTATGTTTTAAATAAACAGTTTTGTTTCTTTGTTTATAAAAGAATCCTGAAAATTGCATCAGTTTCCACAAAAATATTTAGCAGCCCAAACTGTTTTTAAAATTGATAAGAAATGTTTCTTGAGCAACAAATCAGCATTAGAATGATTTCTGAAGGATCATGTGATATTAAAGACTAGAGTAAGGGGCTGTTCCCACAGAACGCATTTCTCAATTCCAATGCACTACTTTTCTGTTGTTTTTCTATGTAATCACACGCTAGATAGACGTGAATAACCGTTGCGCCCACGTCTTTTGCAGTGTCTCGTACACGAGTGCTGCATTTGAAAGAATTTCAACTTTTATACGCTCATTATGCTTATTAATGTAAAGTTCCAAAACAATGGACCAATCAGAGGACCCTGCAGGTGGGACAAGCATTTTTTTTATAGTAGCAATTTGGCTTGTCAACTGTTTTGTTGCATTTGTCTACATGTATTGAACATTTCCTTTTCAAAAGAGCACCTTACCTTTAAGGGTCTTCATCAAAGCTTTACTATTTCTCTCTTCTGTTTTAGTTTTGTCTGTGCATGACAGAAGGGATTCTGCTTTTCTCCGCCGAGGGCAGTCTGTTCTGCTTCAAATCTCGTAAGTGGAAGGTCCGTCTGCACTGGTTCTTCCAGGCTGTGCTGCTGGTGTGTGGAGCTACAGGATTCTTCTTCATGGTGGCTAGCAAGAACATAAAGGAGCATCCTCACTTCACTTCCTGGCACAGCCTGCTGGGAGTCACTACGATGGCTGCTACCGTGCTGCAGGCGATCTGTGGCGTCTTTCTCCTCTTCCCCAAACTCGTCAGTACTCACTCGTTTCCTCGGTTGAGACTGTATCATGCCACATGTGGTCTGGTGGCCTACCTGCTGGCCACCGTCACGGTCATGTCAGCCATGTTTACAGACTGGTTTCAGGCATCGGTGACAGGCACAGTCTGGTATATATTCCTACTCCTCCCACTTTTTCCTGCCTTAGTGGTGATGGACCAAATCACTAGTGCCTTCCTGCCCAAAAAGAAGATTACTAGCTGAAAACTAAAACCTCAAATTAGAGCCTATTTATCTGGACTATAGTAGGCTTTAGAAGCAACACTACTCTGTGATGACATAAAAAAAAAAAACAACGCATTCATCCAGGCCAGTAGGTGTCAGTATAAAGTCCAAGAGCACTTTTGTATTTTTGGCGAACAAATTAGAGCCAGCAAAAAGTCCAGTGGTCTATCTAAAATCGGTTACTGTTTGAGTAGGTACTACATCTTTCGATGACTATTTTTGCATACTATATAGAAGGGAAGTAATTACGTACTGAAAAAAAAGCACCACCTCTGACAATTTCTGACTCAGCCCAGACAGCATTTTTGTGGCCTTGAAGTACACTTTCAGTAAGAGGAGTGATCATAGAGTCTTTCCAACGAAAGTGAGCAACTTAAAAGGATAGTTCACCCAAAAATTACTCACCCTCATGTCATTCCAAAACCGTAAGACCTTCGTTCATCTTCGGAAAACAAATTAAGATATTTTAGATCAAATGTAACTGAAATGTTCCCCGATCTAGAAAGGCAGTAAGGACATTGGTGGTTAACTAACTGTAATTTTACTATGCTGCAAGAATACTTTTTGTGCGCAAAGAAAACAAAAATAATGACTTTATTCAACGACTTTCTGGGCCTGGGAACATTTCAGTTGCGTTGCTTTCTATGCAGGTACAAAAAGCTCTCGGATTTCATCAACAATATCTTAATTGAAGGAATTGAACGAAGGTCTTACAGGTTTGAAATGACATGAGGGTGAGTAATTAATGGCAGAATTTTAATTTTTGGGTGAACTATCCCTTTAAGGCCTTTAGTGAAATCTGTGTAGTCACTTTAAGGAAGTGAATAATCTGTTAATGATTACACGATCCAGCGAGTCCTTGTGATTTATTGTGAAACCTCAGGTAACTTATTTCAGATTCTACATGGGATTTTATTTTTCAGTTGCTCTTGTTCCCAAAGACTATGCATTGAAAATATAGTTGCATTTAGCATATTTTCAGTATTTACATACTTTTGGTTTAAAACACAATAATGTTTGACCTTCATAGTGAGTCTGGTGTACTGATGCTCACTATCGAATTAATTCGCCTTAAGTGCACATTTAAGTATGCTGACTACTCATATTCTGTTCTTGAGGACATGCTTGAACATTGTAAATGAGTAATTCTATATATACATATTGTTTGAAACTTAATACAAGCAACTGGCTGTGCTTTGCACAGGATACATTTTATGTGATGAATTGAGAGCTGTTTTTTGGTGTTGTGTTACTATGCACTGCTGAATAGGGAGCCTTGCTGACATTTGCATTGTAAGAATTTTCCTATTGTATTATAGCAAGCTTGGAAATGTTATATGCATCGTCACGTTCTTCTCTTCTTTTAACACTTGTCTGTGTGAGTTTTGCATTATTTTAGAGTGCTGTAGTTTTGTTTGTTTATGTTACAGTTTTTCATTGTGTGCCTTCATACATATGAAACCGTATGATATTGACATAACACAACATGATATAAAAATGACAGTTATTTTGACAGTTTTTTCTTTGTATGGATTAGGAATGCAAGGAGAAATTTGTCATACCCCACATTTATTTTTATTATGGCTGATAACCAGCTTGTGTTTGTGTATTTTTACAGCAGTAGTTCATCCGAAAATGAAAATTTGCTAGAAATTGACTCACCCTCAAGCCATCCGAGATGTAGATGAGTTTGATTCTTAATCGGAACAGATTTGGAGAAATTTAGCATTGCGTTCACTGCTCACCAGTGGATACTCTGCAGTGAATGGGTGCCATCAGAATGAGAGTCCAAACAACTGATAAAAACATCACAATAATCCACAAGAAACAAACTCATCTACATCTTGGGTGGCCTGAGGATGAGTACATTTTCAGTAAACTTTGATTTAGTTTGAAATTGTTATATTGTGCAAATTGAGTCTGGACAGTAAAATAAGCAAATTAATACGCGCACCTGTTGCTTTAAAGCTTTATTTGTAAAGTCAGAAGCAGCATAGTTCTTTGCCTTATGTGGCACATGATAACTTGTGTCTTGTTTATTTATGCCTGTATTATTTTTGTACTGAATACCAACAGTCAACTGTTATAATGTTTATGTGCAGTGGACTCTGACTGAATTATGATGAATTCCAGTTTAACCCAGACTGTTTACTGTATTGATTCAGCAGCAAAAGTTTCTGAGTGTGCAGTTATTATTTGTGTAACTGCACAATGTGGTCAGATTTTAAGATTTAAAAGCTACACTCTTATGAATGTAAAAAACAATGACTCAGGGTTGTCTACGAATTATTGGCTTATTAACTAAAAACTATATATATTTTTGACTATTTTACTCTCTACAGTATGAGAAATATTTGAGGGTTGTGTGGTCTTTAATATGAACGGTAAATGATTGTTTTTACTCAATGCGTTGAAAATTTCTGTAAAATAAACTAATAATTTACAAAAACACTTGCAATGTTCTACCTGCTTATGTAATATTTATTAATAACATTTACATTTATACTTATTTATACAAATTTCATCAGATTGTAGAAATGAAAGTTAATCAAACAGTCTGCTTGGTCACAAAATATTTTATTCAAGTTATTTTTAGCAGGAAAAAAAAAAACAATCATAAAGCATGCCAGAAACAAATATCATCTCTGTACATGAAGCTTGATCAGAGGTAGATAATGTGTTGGAAACAAATTCAAGTGACTTTTCTCATTTAAAATCCGTTTGTGCTTCTCTGAACACTTTTAATAAATAAATCATTCATAATGAAGCACAATCAAAAGAGATTCAGACTGCACCAAAGAGACTGACGTCATCTTGCGCTATTTTTAACATGGATTTTGCATGCTTGTGTACGCTAAGCCTGAAAACACTCTTCCAAGAGAGAAAAACAAATCAAGTGACCCAGAGACTAAAGTTAATGCGTTCATTAAAAATCATATTCATTCTTGTACAAAAAAAAAAACTAACACGATTGTAAAATCACAAGGTCTGAAGTCCTTTAATACCGTGTGTAATCCCACATAAAAGAAACATCAGCACTCGGTCTCAAAGAAAAGTCATGATCATAAAGCCATGTGATCCAGAGTTCACTGGCCCTCTTCACAGATGAGCGTGACGGTGCCGTTCAGTAGATCCTCCATACTCACGGTCACGATCCCAGCGCCGCTGGCTGCTTCCTGCTGATCACCCAGAGCCACAAACACCTGCGGTGACCCTTCAATCCCGGATTGCTCAAGGCTAATCACTTGCTCTGCCTCTTGACCGGCTGCCTCCTCACACTGAATCACCTGGAAAGAGTCACAAATACCTTGACATTTTCTATAATTAATCATTAAATAATTACTAATTATTGGCATTTGGCATGTTTTGTTTAATAGATATATTAAAGATAGTGTTTTCACAACATCTCCGTAAGTGATACCAGTAAAATTTCAAGATTCAATTTTGATATAATAGTAAAAATTAATGTGCTAATGAAAACACTTGTTCATTTATTTAATAATAATTATAATTATACATCAATAATACTAATAATAACATGAAAAATTATAGTGTATATTATAATTATTATTGTAGTGAAATAATTTAATCATTAAGTAAAACAGATGGAATTCATGGATAACAGTATGATCTTCATATTCATTTTTTTATGTACTATATACGTTCATCATCCTTTTAACCAATATTTGCACTGCAGAATAAATGTAATTTCACTTCCCATAAATAAATGCACAATTTCTAATTCAAGTTCACCCAAAAATGAAAGTTCTGTCATTAATTACTCACCCTTATGTCGTTCCAAACCCGTAAGGCCTTCGTTTATCTTCGAGACACAAATTAAGATATTTTTAATGAAATCCAAGAGCTTTATTTTTTTTATTTTAACGATGTCCTTACTAATTTTCTGGTCCTTGAACATGGTAGTTGTGTTGCTGTTTATGCAGGGTCAAAAGTTCTCGGATTTCATCAGAAATATCTTAATTTGTGTTCCGAAGATGAACAGGTCTTACAAGTCAGGAACGACATGAGGTTGAGTAATTAATGACAGAATGTTCATTTTTGAGTGAACTATCCCTATAAAAGTTTGAATATGAGAGATTTTTGATTTGAGGCATTATGAGAGGTTGGGGGCGTCACCGTTTGAGCACTGGAGGCCTGTGTCTGTGCTTCCTCTTGCATGACCTGCAGATGTTTAGACAGGAAGTGCTGCTGGAACTCAGGCTCTGAGGTGAAGTGGAGAGAGCAGACCATACAGCTGAACACAGAGCCGGTCTGACTCGCCTGACTGCTGCATATGTGCTGCTGTAACTCCTGCTCGCTCGTCATAGTGCTGTCACAGTTCACACACTTCCACAAGCGCACTTCTGAACAACAAACGCACACATGATCAATACTAGCACATGGTAAATGTAATTAACAGTAACGGTAGAAATAACTTTCAAGGATCAGTGGTCACTCCTCACCTGTGTGATTGGTTATCTGGTGTTTTAACAGACTATTTCGGTTGCTAAATGTCTTGTCACACTTGTCACACTGCAGCAGAGATTTGATGGCTTTGTTGCCCTGGGCAGAGGCGCTCTCAGGGTGAGCCGTACGATTGTGGTACCACAGACCAGAGAGTGTCTGAATCAGAAACACATATAAAATCATTACATTTTATATTTTATCTTATATATTTAAAATAAAAACACAAAAAATTAACTACACGTATAATTAAAAGAATATACTATCCTAATTTTTAAGTCGCTTTAGATAAAAGCAACTGCTAAATAACTAAATGTAAATGTAATATATATTTGTATATATAATTTTAGATTATACAAATATTAAAAAATATATTATTATATGATTAAAACATAATTCTATAATACTCATCAAATATTCAACCACAATTGATTTTAACGTTGATAATAAAAAAATCAGCATATGAGCAACAAATCAGCATATTAGAATGATTTCTGAAGGATCATGTGATACTGAAGACTGGAGTAATGATGCTGAAAATTCAGCTTTGCATCACAGGAATACATTACATTTTAAAATATATAAAAATAGAAAATAGGTATTTTAATTTGCAATTGTATATCACAATACTACTATTTTTACTGCATTTTTAAAATCAAATAAATATGCCTTGGCAAGCATAAAATATGTCTTTCAAAGACATTTAAATCTACTCACCCCAAATGTTCTGAATAATGTAATATAATATAATAATTTTGCTTGGAAAGTATGCTTGTGCTGTGTTTAATTGTTGGCTCTTTGAAGAATTGCTTGTTGCTCTGGATAAAAGCTTCTGCTAAATTTATAAATACAAATTTAAAATAAATATCACTGGGTTTGATATTTTGTATGTGGGTTTTATTTTTATGTGTAGTTTAAGTGTCACTGTACTTGTTTGTTTCATTCATAAACACTGCCCTTTTAAGCAAATTGCACAAAAAGAGAGCCACGTTGTAACAATTTTCTGCTGAAGAGAAATACTCCTTTACCATTCAACAGATGCAGTGTGTTGTTCTTACCTGATAGGACTTTTTACATGTCTTGCAGCTGTAAGGTTTGTTTCCGTCATGAATGTTCATGTGTTTCTCCAGATTGGCTTCACTGTTGAAGATCTTGCTGCACTCGGGACATTGGTGCAGCTCTTTCGGATGCACCTCCTGGATGTGCTGTCGGAGCTCGTCCAGAGAGGAGAAACTCACTCGGCATTTCTGGCAGTCATGTGGTTCTGTAATGTCTGATGGGACAAATAACATTTTAGTTCGCGTTTATTATGAAGTGAAATATATCAAGTGACCGGTGTGGATGTGCTCACTATGAAAGTTCTGGAGATGGACGGACAGCCCGTTGGCTTGTTTGAAGCCTTTGCCGCATTCCCTGCAGACATACGGCTTGTCTCCCGTGTGCGTGCGGACGTGACGCGTCAGTTCAATGGACTGAGCAAATGAGGCCGAGCAGTACTGACAGCAGTACATTTTACCTGCAAATGCAGAAATTAGCCATGTTGGTTTCCACATATGCTACTGTATGCATGATACAAACAAATCACAAAAAATGTTTGAACCATCCCACCCTCAGCATGCTTCTTCTTGGTGTGGTATGAGAGAGCGGCAGCCACAGAAAAGCTCATGTCACAGTGTTTGCAGTGGAAGGGTTTCTCTCCTGTATGTAGACGCATGTGGTTCTTCAGAGATGAGGTGGCAGCAAACTTCGCCCCACACTCCTCGCATGCGTACGGTCTCTCCTCGAAATGTTCAGTGCGTTTATGATATAAAAGACCTGAAAGATATAAGCACTGAACACATCAAACAGTGCTGACAAAAGAGTGATTGGTGTCTAAGGTCCATTTTGTGTCCAAAAATGACACTTTTCACCTTTCACATATTTATTTTAATTTTGTGGAGAAGTAGTGTTTTCACATTTCAACATTTCATACCAGTAAAGTTTTTAGGATACTCTATACCAATTTTGATACCTTAGCAAAAAGTAACATGCTAATGAAAACACTTGTTTATTTAATTAATAACAACAACAACAACAACAATAATAATAATAAAAATACTAACAACTACTATAATATAATAGTTTATATTATTATTGTTGTTGTTGTTGTTATTATCATCACTTAATTCACAATTAATAACATAGTATATATAATATTTGTTTTAAATAAACAAGTGTTTTCAATACCACACAGCTTAATAATGATATTAATTAATTGTTATTTTTTGTATAATCATATTAGTAATTAGTATTATAGAGCGTATTTTCATTCATAATTGATAACATAAAAATATTTATATTATTATATATTTATATTGTCGTTTACCATAATAACAATTAATATTATTTAATTTGTAATATAAACATAAATATAAAATAATCTACAAATATTTAGATTTAATGTTCTTCAACAATCATTATTGTTGTTGTTAATGAAAGTTAAATATTAATATATGGTTATGGTCAGGGTTAGGATTAGGGTTTGGTTTAGGGTTACTTGCATGTAATTATGCATAATTTATTGTTAACGTGTAAAAAGGACACCTCAAAATAAAGTGTTACCAAATATTGTTATACTAATAATAATAATTACAAATTAAATTAAAACAATGGCTTCGAGTTTTCAAGTACTTTTGACATCATAATGGAGAGAGACACTAAATTATTATTTATAAGAGGATACTGTTGCAGGCCAGTTTTGGATCTGCGTCACTTGTATGAGCCAGCATTTTTTCAACTTGAAAAGCATCATTGAATACCTGAAGAGTGTTTGAAAGTCTTGTCGCACATATCACATGGTACTTGTTCTGTTTTCTTCTTCTTAGCCGGAGGGCCACCATGGACTTCCATGCAGTGCTGGTGAAGGCTCTTGAGCGTCGGAAAGGCCATTGAACACTCGGAGCAGCGCTGCTCCTTCCCTGGCGCGAGGGCACAGCCCTTCTTATGCTTTATCAGACGGCATTTAAAGTCAAACGTCTTATTACACCACTCGCAGCGGTACGACACGGGGACAGCCTTTCTTCTGCCTTTTGTTTTGGAGTCGTCTCCATCATCATCCTCAGAGTCGGCGGTAGATCCTTCCTGCTCAACCTCAGATTTTGCAGAATCAGGCCCTATTTAGAATATGGATACAATGTAAAGGTTTGTTTCAAAAGTGATGCCTGACTATCATATCACTTGGACAGAAATCTCTATGCACTGAAAAGTCCTTCACCAGTATGTTTGAGGTCTTTCAGCTGCGGGAAATTCCGCTGGTTGGCAGACAGCAGCTGGCACAGTGAACTGGCAAACTGTGAGTCACGACTCAAAACTCTCTCGACAGTCTGATGAACTGACTCCAGCTCACCATCGGCTCTCCGACAGCTCTGGAGAAACTGAGATGCACAAAAGTAATGTTATATAATATTGTATTTTATTTTATATGCTGTACATAGGCTCCTCTGCCACAAAAACTAAACTCTGCAGGAAACACAATGTTAAAAACGGTAAAGCAAAGGTGCCTGAGTGGATTTTTTAAATAGGCATCTGTGCATTTTAGACTAATACACTACTGTCAAAATTACACTAGTGTTCAAAAGTTTGTGATCAGTAAGTTTTGTTTTAATTATGATTATTATTTTGAAAGAAATTAATCATTTTATTCAGCAAGGACACATGGAATTGATCAAAAGTGACAGTAAAAAATTAAAATGTTACAAAAGGTTTTCCATTTCATATAAATGCTGGTCTTTTGAACTTTCTATTTATCAAAGAATCCTGCAAAAAAAAAAAAAAAAAAGTATCACAGTTTCCACAAAAATATTAAGACCTGTTTTAAGCATTGATAATAAGAAATCTTTCTTGACCACCAAAAGCTGAAATGTCAGCTTTGTTATCACAGGCATAAATTAATTACATTTAAAAAAAAAAACTCATACCGAACCCAAACTTTGAGAAGAGCATTTTGCAAAATATTAGACTATATGCTCATTATACTTTACTTTACCAGTTAGTGATATCTTAATTTTATTTAATTGTTTAAATAAATCTTTTATGCAACAAGTTATGACCGCGTCATGTCTGTGCATCTTATCTGTATATACACTGTAAAAAGTGATAAGTTGACTTAACTTAAAAAAAAAAAAAGTTAAGTGAACTTGACAATTCACTTAACTTATTTTTTTAATTATCATTTACTTAAAAATTTTAAGGCAACAGGTTTTCTCAATTTTTTAAAGTTAAGTCAACTTATCACTTTTTACAGTGTATACACACTGTTCAGTATGTGTAATATGCAAATTAAGGCACACATTTAATATACTTAGTATATTTTTCCTCCACCTCTTACCTCAGCAAATTGCTCTGTCCCATGATCCATTGCGTTCAAACCTTGTTCGAGCAGGGTAATGTCACTGATTGTTTCCAGAATGAGTGATTTGTGCTTAAAGAGCACATCTACGTCTTTAACTAAAAAACAAAACACATCAAAAATATTTTGGTACACAGAGCAATGGGTCTAATTTACTTATTAAACATGCAATTTACATTCACCCTTTCAGAAAATTACAGAGCTAAAAGCAATGTGTTGATTCAAAGTCTTTTTACCACTCACTGGTTTGGAGAAGTTTTTGAGCGCTTGCTTTCTCCTTGACCTCCTGCATGAGGATCTGCAGCTCTGGACTGTGTGTCTCTGTCCACAGCAGAAGCCTCCAAACAGTCACCGCCTGCAGTGAACCATCCAGCACTGCAGATATCAGCCTTCCAACCACCTCAGCATCTCCTTTCTCTCCCAGAATAGCTTTAATACACTGAACGGACACAAACATATACATTTAAAAGCTGCTTCCTTGCATCGAATCCACTCTAAAATTCTAAAAGGTCGATTAATACTGCAACACAGATACCTCTCTCTCATTTGCATTCATATCTGGACCCATTTTAAGGGTCTGTTCGATAAGCTGGAGGTCCAGATTCAGCTCTATGAGTCTGTTCTGATATAATTTCAACAAAACCATCCCACTGCTGTCTTCTGTTGTGTCATCTGACAAAGAATATGTCATCAGAAGTATTAGATAAAGGAATCTGCTGTATGATGAAACAGATCAGGTATTGTTGCCAGGTTTTGCAGTTCATACCCCTTGCGTTTTTCAGGGCCTGCAGAAGCTGAAGCACATCTGAGGAGCTTTCCTTCACCTCATGGAGCAGCATCAGAAATGTTTCTTCACTTATGGTCATCTCTTGGAGTTTACATAACAAACTTTCCACCACCTCCACAGGGGAAGGAGCAGAACAGCACTGCAGCACTACCTTAGGAAGAACAGACACATACACTACTGTTTAAAAGTTTGGCATCAGTAAGATTTTTTTGTTGTTGTTGGAAAGAAATTAATACTTTATTCAGCAAGGATGCATTAAGTTAGTCAAAAGATTTCTATTTCAAATAAAAGCTTTTCTTCTGAACTTTCTACTCATTAAAGAATCATAAAAAATGTAAAGCAGCACAACTGTTTTAACATTAATAATAATAATAATAAATGTTTGATCATGTGACACTGAAGACTGGAGTAATGGCTGCTGAAATTTTAGCTTTGCATCACAGGAATAAATTACATTTTAAAATAGATTCAAACAGACAATGGTTATTTCAAATTGTAATAACATTTACTGCATTATTTTCAAATGAATGCAGCCTCTGTGACCATAAGAGACTTTCCAAAAACATTCAATAAACTTTTAAATAGTAGTGTATATATAACAAATTATAATCAATGTGTACTATTGTACTGTTCTATATAAGAAACTGTAAGAGACAAATATACCTCTTTTTCCACTTCATTTGTACATCTGTTTACTGCATTGGTCAAAAGCTCTGAGAGGTTGCTGACGCTGGAGAGATGATGAGATAGTTCTGATATTTGGGCTAAAAGTACACTAGACCACCGAACTCCTGATGCAGGAACTGGAAGTAAAGAGATCAGTATCTTTATTTGTACATTCACTCAAAGTTTAGCAAATTCTGCCTGAAATGTTTAGTCATTTTAGTATCATTTTAATACCCCATGATTCAAAACGTCACACTTTCACTCAACCCAGGTCAGCTTACCTTCTGGCTCAGGACAAGTCTTGTTTCCCTGGTCCTCCAAAACTGATCCCAGCTCAGGATTAAAACATTTTAGCTGTTCTAACAAAGTAAGAACTGTTTGAGCTGACAGAACTTTCTCTATTTTCACAAAATTGAGCAACCTCTGGTAAACCTCATCTGTTGACGGATCTCCTCTGAAGCTGTCCAATATGACCTGCAGAAGATCAGAAGTGAGATCTGAATCCAGTCCTAATTGTTTCTTTAGATCATCAACACCTAAAATGAAAACTTGCTGAATATTTATTTTCCTTCTGGCCATCCGAGATGTAGATGAGTTTGTTTCGTCACCGTTACAGATTTGGAGAAATGTAGCATTACGTGACTTGCTAACCAAAGGATACTAGCAGTGAATGGGTGCCGTCAGAATGAAAAAACAAACAGCTGCTAAAAACATCACAATAATCCAGAAATAATCCACACAACTCCAGTTCATCAATTAATGTCTAGTAAAGTGAGAAGCTGCATGTTTTTAATAAACAAATTCATCATTACAACAACTTTTAGCTTTTTTTATGGCTAAAATACGAGTCCTCTATCTATAATATTGCTTTCTCCAGTGAAAAATGTTGAAATCAAACACTGTTTACAAGCAAAAACAGTCCTGAACAGTTGTAAACAAATATGTTGGTGGATTTTGATATGAGAGGACAACAGGGTAAGGACTGTTTCAGTGTAAGAAGCATTATTACAAATTATTTTGGCCATAAGCAATGGCATGAAGTCAAAAATGTTTAATGATGGATTTGTTTATTACAAATATGCAAACTTTCACTTCAAAAGACATTAACTAATAGACTAGAGTGGTGTGGATTACTTGTAAATTATTGTGATGTTTTTATCAGCTGTTTGGACTCTCATTCTGACGGCACCCATTCACTAAAGAGGATCTATTGGTGAGCAAGTGATGTAATGCTAGATTTCCCCAAATCTGTAATGATGAAGGCCTGAGAGAGTAAATTTTCAGCAAATCTTCATTTTTGGGGTGAACTGTTTATTTAAGAAGTGAATTATCAGTTACATGCAAAACTTTTTTATCTCTTTTTTTACTATTATTTTACCTGGCGCTCTTCTGTGGATACTGTATCCCACATCTCAAGAACCTTAACATATGCCCGTCCATTCTGGAGGATTTTTGTGATGCCAGCTTGATTTTGAGAGATCAACCCAACTGCACTGTCCTCTGAACATAGAAATAAACATTATTCATAAAAACCATTGGAATAAAGTGACTTCAAACAGAAATCTCTACTGTTAATTAGTACATTTTTTACCTTCAAAACTATTCTTGTCCTTTTTAAGCTCTTCCAATTCAGACGGCTCCTTAACACAATGTTTAATAACTTGAGGGTTTATGGATTTAGTCTCAGTTTCCACAGAAGTCTGCTTCATGAGGTCAGTGAGAATGTTCTTACAACCAACGGCCACATCAAACATCTGCAAGCTGTCTGCAGCGGCTATGAGTCGGGTGAAGTTGTGTTTACCAGGAGGCAGTTTACCGGTGTACACCATGTCCAGAAGAGAAGAAAACTCTTGAGAGGACAGTAAATCTGTGTCGATGGAGATGCTGTCAGAACCTTCCAGAACAGACTTAAATAACATACTGGAGGCTGCCAGCACTAGTTTGTGAGCGGGGTGTGAGGTCTCACCCACCAGGATGGAACAGTCACAAAACTGCTTCTCTTTACGTAAAGCATGCAGCTGCTGCATGAGCTGTCGGCTGTAGTTTGGGAGCTCCATCTTGTACTGGAAGACAAGAAGTTATGCTCAAAACAAGAAAAATATGTGGCCTGTGATAACCAGTGATTTCCCAACCATGCCATATTATAAAAATATCGTCAAAGCAAATCATGAGCATATCTTCATTTCTAATTTATATTTTTTGTTTTAACTTTTCTTTTTTAACGTAACACTTTGTGGAATTCTTTTCTATTTTTAAACATAAATTCAATTATTGTTTATTTATTCCCCAAAAACAAGGCTTAATGTCTTAAGTTATTCTCCTGTTCAAGTAAATGTATTGTGATTTAAACAAGTTTAGATATTTGTATTGGAAAGCAAGAGTTTATGCTTATATAAAAATAATAGAGCTGTCAAACGATTAATCTCGATTAATCGCATCCAAAATAAAAGTTTTTGTTTACATAATATATGTATGTGTACTGTGTATATTTATTATGTATATATAAATACACACACATACAGTATATATTTTGAAAATATTTACATGCATATACACTTATATATTTGTATTCTTATATATAAATATATTTAATATATAAACATAAAATTTTTCTTAAATATATTCATGCATGTGTTTGTATTTATATATATACATAATAAATATACACAGTATGCACATATATTATGTAAACAAAACTTTATTTTGATGCGATTAATCATTTGACAGCACTAAAAAATTATATTATTTTCCCTTATTCCCAATTTTGAACTTTTTTTTTTTTCTTCTGTCAGAAAACAAGGACGTATTATCTTAAGTCATTTTCCTTCTCAGTAATTCCATCTTGGTTTAAGACTTTCTAGATATTTGTAATGGGAAACAAGAAAAAAAAAAAGCATGAAAATTCTTTACATTGTGCTCAAAGACGACCAAAAAAAGTCGAATATAACATACCCTGTTCCTAAATAAAAGTGCAGGAGGTCCTTGACAGAAACCTACTCATGCACAGTTCCGTCACATCTCTGCTTAAGTCATAACTGCTCTGAAAGCACCTGGTTATTATGACAAATGAAAACAAACACAATTCATAAGGGGTTATTATAACTGATAGGGAGATATTTTAGCCTGTTTATTCCCAGCATAAGGAAACTATAAGGATAAACGATGCCATAACCACATGCAGTGAGTGACATTTCAGTTTGCCGCTAACCTGACATGCTATCTGATGCTAATATAAAAATAAAAGCAGAAAAAATACAAACAGCATAATATTAGAGCTAAATTGCTGTGCCTCTTACAGTCAACTACAGCTACACACTTCCCCTTTACCTTTAAATTCAAATGATCCGGCTCTTTATTTAAACTCCTTCGAAGGACAACATTCTGCAGCGCAATAAAGATTCGGCCCAAAACTCCCCGACAGTGCGCATGCGCGTACAGATGAGCGAGCCAGAACATACTGCGCATGCGCGTCATGATTTGGGGTCCCTTTATATACGCATGCGTATAATGAACAGCTGGTTTTCGGGAAGCTTTTGAAAGGATTATTAGAAACAGACAATCACTCCTCCATAGTCATCAATCATGTAGTCACGTACAAGCACCCAAAAACCTTTATGATTTTATGGATAAAAATGCACGAATAACGTGTGTTTAAATAACTACCAATTAATTATATTAAATGCCCTTTATTGCCAGATAGGTTTACAGTTGTAAATCACTCCAAAACATATTTTATAATGTTGTATTAACCACTTGGGACCCAGTGAGATACTGCTGTCATCTGCAAAAGTTCAAATAAAATGACTCAACTCAGTAGGCTACTAATTTTATGGAAAACGTAGGCTATATAATATAATATAAATTTGTTATGCAATTGTCAAATGTATTTAAAATCTTTTAGCAAGTTTTCAATATTTATGGTTTTCCCGCTAAAGATATGTTTTCATCTTTTGGAGAGATATTGCAGTTGAACAGGTTAAAAAAATCCCTGTAAAATGCGATTTTTATTGCAAGCCCCTGAATAAATAAAAAAGTATCAGTAAGTTGGGAACAGATTTCTGAATTTGTTAATTAAAATTATGTAATAAATCAAAGCTGGTATGACATCTCTGAAAAAAATGCTTAAAATGTAGGTTTTTCAATGCAGGTTAAAAGCATGTACATATTTCATATTTATAGTGATTTGAATACAGTGATATGGACAAAAATAAAAAAATAAATATATATATATATATACATATGACATAATTTTTTTTTTTTTTTGGGCTGTTGTAAGATGCTTACTGATTGGACCAGAA
Organism: Onychostoma macrolepis; assembly: GCF_012432095.1. NCBI lineage: Eukaryota > Metazoa > Chordata > Actinopteri > Cypriniformes > Cyprinidae > Onychostoma > Onychostoma macrolepis. The sequence goes on along the minus strand of NC_081165.1, from coordinate 11,069,616 downwards.
ATAAAACGGTAACAGAAACGTACAACCTTATAACTTACATATTTAATAGAAATTAATATAAATGGTCCTATCAAAGTAAAATTTCTGCAACCGTTCTAAGCACAAACGACACATCTGAAGATGTAAAAAGAATATTTATTGCCCATATGAAAGAACATACAGAAAAGTTCACACAAATGCCTGCTTAATATTTCAAGTAGCAGAACATGTCTAAACTATTTAGCAATGCTGTAATATTTCCCACTTCTGGAAATGTGTCCTATTTATCCTCATCTTTCTAGACATCTCTCCACTGCTGTATTTTGATGAGGTTATTTACATTAACAAAACAAAGACTAAATATTTTTTAATATTCAAGTTGCTCATGCATTCTTAAATATGTACGAGCTCTATTGCAGTGCCATCACAAGCTTCTTTTCAACAAAGGATTTACAGAGACTTACTGTTTTACACACAATATACGATCAGTCCATAATCTCTGAACATGACATTGCAACAAACAAGGAGGAATTCCGATTTTCCTTGAAATGGAACGTCCTTTGAGGAAATCTCGACCCGTATTTTTCAGTCATGGTAAGCACGACCACAAAATCTTGCAGAATGCATCAACATCTTTCAATATTAAAAGCCAGCATGATGTTTTAAAGCAAAAAGACACTTTTGAAGTTGTTGCAACATTTCAATAACAAAATAAAAAACAAAACAATCAAAAAATAAAATAAAAAAGACTTCATCCCAAGAATGAACATCTAAGTGTAATTCAAGCTTTATCCTTGTTCAGACATTGTCAGCATTGTTCCACATCTGGAGCCTCACTCAGTGTCCTAACAGCCCAGTGCCTGAACAAAAGGAAACAAATATGGTAGATCATGAATAATATTTCTTAATATAATGTTTCTGGATTCTTTCACAAAGGCTTTAAAGATTAAAATGCATGTCTGAAACGCTCATAAAATAGTGTATTCATACCTTTAAATCCTTCTTCAGGCATACAGACTAGAAAAACAAAACAAACAAACAAAAAAAAAAACTCAGCATCAAAAAAGTGCAGAAATAGATATTGAAAATGACATACTGGTTAGAGAATTTAAGCCGACGTAAACAGCACTTACCTTGATAAACATCATCCATTGCAGCATAATCAGCAATAGGTTCATCAGCCTGTAGAGGAAAAAGTCAAAGTTTGTGGTCAGCAAGATTTTTTTCACAACATTTATAATGCTATTTCAAATAAATGCTATCCTTTTGAACATTCAATTTATAAAGAGATCTCGCAAAAAGCAGCACTACTGTATTCAACATTAATAATAAGAAATCAGCATATCAGAATGATTTCTGAAGGATCACGTGACACGCAAGTCTGGAGTAATGATGCTGAAAATTCAGCTGTGATATTTTAAATAAATGCAGCCTTGGTGACCAGAAGAGACTTCTTTCAAAAACACAGCCAATGCATCAGCTCCCATCAAAAATACTTGAGAGTTGTACCTTAAGGCAAATGATGCTCTCTGGAATAACTCCTAGACTTCCTAGCGTAGCGGAGTCATCTGTTAAACAGCGCCCGTCTATGGAGAGGTTTTGGTCGAATGGAGCCACAGAGAATGCATGCATGATCTGTGGATGCAATCATTTCAAATAAGACAACATGCTGCATCACATAAAAAAGGAAATACTTAACTGTCACAGCAATAAAAGACCTGGATCTTTAGCTCTTTGAGTGTCTGGTTGGCAGAGACGATGAGGGCTTTCTCCCCACGGAGTTTCCTGTGCCTTGTGCTCCTCCTGATGCCAGATTTGGACACAGCGGTCACGGGGGCCACAGAAAGAGAGCCGGTCTCGTTCAGCTTCTGCCGTTTGGCTCCACCCTCAGTCTGATTTGAAGAAGAGGGCATGAGACATAGATAGATAACTGGAAAGGTTGATGGATGGACAGTCTTTAAACATACCTGACTGAAGTCTGGATCTTTCTCTCCATCCATCTTTGGCTCTTCTCTTTCATCCTCCACATCTGACCCACTCACACTGAACTCAGGGGCAGATTCCTTAATCATCTGCAAGAAACAGCACAGATTAGTTATTCCTGGTTGTACACTCAAAGTGTTTAGGGTTAAACTGAGGACACATGATCATGCAAAAACTCACCCTTTTCTTGTCAATGACTTTGCGAACATACACTGTGGCCTGCGCGTACTCCCTCATGTCCCTCTGCTGCTGGAATATGAAGCCCTCTCTGCATTCCCGACACAGATCTAAAGAGGACACATTCTCACATGAAACACAATGCCTGTTTGGAGAAACTCCTGGTTGAGGTTGACGGTTTAGCTCACCTGGATGAGTCTGGTATTGCACACTGCCATTGTCTTGTGTTCTGTCATGAATCTGACGTATAGAGATGGCCTGGTCCACCAGAAACATTCTGCTGATCACCTCCCATTCAGCAGGCCAGAGAAGAGCTACACTGTGCATTGACAGACACAAACAATCATACTTAAAAGTGCTCTTCATATGGATAGTTAACATTTCAATTCATAAGGTAAAGTGCATTGTTCAAAAGTTTGGGTTCAGTGAGATTTTTCAAATGTAAGAAAGTCTCTTATGCTCATTTCAAACATTTTGGTCAGTTTAATGCATCCTTGCTTATTTCTTAAAAAAAAAAAAAAATCCTCACTGACTTTTGAGAAGTCAGGAGTGAGTAACTCACTGTTGAGCATCTCCTTGCAGCATGGAGTCATATGTGAACATGAAGCCTCCGTGAGGACAGAGCAGGATACTGTTCCCCACATTGGACACGGGGTTGCTCTTTGCTGGCCTCCTGTGGTGATCAGGTATAACAGAAGAGGTCACAATAATTTAGGACACATCAAATGATTCGCAATTAAACTGAAAAAAAATCTCAATACTTACAGAAAAAGTATTTATTCCATTACCTGATAAATTTTCTCCATTCATCTACAAAGTAATGAGGCACAATGTACAGAATATCTGTGTCCTAAAACACAATCCAAACCAAAGTCAGTTAGCTGAAAATAATAATGAAATACTGACGTGTTCACCCTCTAACCTCTACCTCTCTAACATCAACGAAAAACCTGAAATGAATCCTTTATTTTATAAAATGGCATCACCTGTGGCCATTTCTGCAGTGTGGGCCGATTCTTCTCCTGGAAGAGGTTGAGCAAGGAGCTCTTCTGTTCATTTGCCATCATTCTGTTCAAAGCCTCATTCTCTTTACCTTCTCTTTCCAGCCTCTGAAAGACATGGTCAATCTTAAAAACTTTGCCCAGAAATGCTCAATAGGCAGCTCACAAGGTTAGGAGTGTCTACTACACCTTTTACCCATGAGAGTTGTGCTAATTGATTAATTTATTACCATGCACTGCTGACAGGACTCGTGATTTTGTGGGAACTCTGGTGCTTTGGGGAAATACATCCGCAGTTTATTCCACACCTCAGCAGAAACCACCCGTCTGTCATTCTCTATTATACTTAGACCACCTATGGGAGAAAGAGATAATAAAATTACATAAATCAACCTTGCTAATGAATAATGCAGAACTTAAATTAAATATTCATGTAAAATTATGACTTTATATAAAATGTTCATTTAATGACAATTTTGTGCATCACTAAAAACATCACTGAACAGGACAGATGCGCCATTAAATACTGAAAATGTTTAATTTATTTTTCAGTTTTATCCAGAGAAAACAAACCGTGATAGCAGAGAATGTCTTCATTAAAGTTTTTCATCTCTTCACCATCCACCTCTTCGTTATCTCCTTTAACTCCATCGGCTGACAAAATGAAAAAAAAAGAAAAAAGAAAATAAACAACTAAAAGACGAGAGCAAAAGCCATAAACAACATCTGCAAGTCTCAGTACCTTTAGATCCTGCACTGCTGCTTTTCTCTCCGTTAATCTTGCTGTTGTTGTGTTTGGTCTCCTCCTCGTCTTCCTCTAGCTGATCTAATGCCAATTGTCTCCAGCTCCTTAGAGAAGCCTTACCGATCCAGAAACCTGATTCATCACTGAATACACCCAATATAAACACCAGATTAGCTTCATCAAATATCTAAAGAACTGCATCAGCAGGGTTATTATAATTAATTAAAACCATTACTGAAATATTTCATTCATTTGATGTACTAAAAATCTCAGTAAAACTATATAGACACAAAAACAATTTAAAATGTAAAATATAAAAATAAAACTAAATTCAAAATAATAAAGACCATAATAGCATGTCAATGATACTAAAATAACTGTGGAGTAAAATCATCTGCTGGAGTTCCAGGTTAAAGAAGCACTCATACCTTTTTAAAGCGGCTTTGGCAAGATTCATGACCTCTCTGTAATCTTCATTCAGCTGGTTTTTCAATCTGATCACCCGACATCGCTGAGTGACACAGTCTCTGCAGAGAGATGACTCTAAACACCACCCAGGATGAATGAATACATGGATAAAACACATTAATGAGCAATTAAGAGATTTGACAAAACAAAGTCTTACGGCCTAGTCTAGATATTCCTCCATAGCGGCCGAAAAGGAGATCAGCGGCCTTCGAGGATATTCTTTTGACCTCGCCAATGTTGTCTGGGTGCAGTTTGCCGTGGGAACACAAGAATTGGCTGTTGTCAATCTCCTTGATGGCCGTGGAGTCATCAAGCCATTTCTTGAGCCACTCCAGAGGCACAAAATCATACGATTGGCCTAAAAGCACAAAAGGAGCCCAAGCATTAATTTCTTCTCGAAAATGAAAACGGATGCTTTCATATGAATACAAAAGCCATAAAACTGGTTACACTATTGTTCAAAAGTTTGGGCTTAGTAATTATTTTATTTAGCAATGATGCATTCAATTAATTTAAAATATTACAAAACAATTCTATTTCAAATATGCTGTTCTTCTGAACTTTCTACTCATTAGAGATTCCTGAAAAAATGTATCACAGAAGATACAAAAATATGAAGCAACACAACTGTTTTCAACATTTATAATAATCAGCAGCATATTAGAATGATTTCTGAAGGATCACATGACACTGAAGACTGGAGAAATAAGCAAAATAAAAATATTACACAGTATTACCATTTACCATCTTTGATCAAATAAATGCAGGCTTGGTAAGCAGACGAAACTTAAAAACATTTAAGAAATCGTACCAATCCCAAACTTCTGAATGGTAGTGTAAATATAATAAAGTTCAAGATTGAAAAAAGGGAGATTTAACAGTTCATATTAGTGGAGAAACTAATGCACGGGGCATTTTTACGGACCGTCTTCTGCAGGTAACAATTCGTAGAGCTCCTTCACCTCCTCATGTTTGGCTTTGCCTTTGTCAACGCTCTGCTTTCGCATGTCTGCCATCTCATTGCACCACTCCTCAAACTTCTTGTTGTCCTGGTCAACCAGCTTCTGGAGAAAAGCTAAAAACCAAACAAATACATTTTAGACATGTAACGGTGAAAGTAGATATCACTTACAAAAAATATTGTGTAATAAATGGGAAAACATTACTCTCCTCTTAATGACAAAGACAGTTGTGTAAAACCACTCGAAAATGTGATTGATTAATCCATAATGTCCACAGAGGTATATTCTCAGTCAGTTTTACCTGGTACTTCAATGTTAGATTCTATTTGGTCAATCTCTTCAGTCTGCTGTTTGTACACTAACATGTACGCGTTTCTTGAACAGTGATAGCCTTTGCTACATTTTGGCTTTCGGGTTTGAGACTTGGCGGTCTCGGCTGCAATGTAAAGAAGAATAAGCAATAAAGCACACTTTTGTATTTTCATGTTTTTAGAACCTTAACAGCAACTGCACTAACAAGCAGCTACAAAAATTAGACATCATATAAAGTAAACTGTCCAAATGTGTTATTACCGATGTCTTCCTCAATGCCCAACTGAAGTTTCTTGCCCTCCATTTTCTCGATCTCCTCATCATTGAATTTGTACCAGTCATTGGTATGGGCGTCTCTTACATGAGCGATGTAGTGGCCAGAATATGCACTCACGCCACGATGAATCAACACCGCACTGAGCTCATACGTACACTTCTCTTCTGAATTTAGAGGTGGAGGAAGAAAAAAGAATCAAGCAATGTTAATTAATTACAATTTCCTGTTTATTATCTCAGATTCCTAAATTACATAGACTAATGTCTGAAAAATATGGGGTCAGTAAAATTTGAATTTTTTTAATTCAACACATGCATTCAGCATTGAATGCATCAAAAGTGATAGTAAGATTTTACATTGTTACAAAATATTTCTATCTCAAATAAATACTGTTCTTTCCAACTGTCTATTCATCAAAGAATACTGGAAAAAATGTATCATGGTTTCCACAAAAAAAGTATTAAAAACTGTTTTCAATTGATAATAAGAAACGTTTCTTGAGCAGCAAATCAGCATATTAGAATGATTTCTGAAGAATCTTGTGACACTGATGACTGGAGTAATGACGCTGAAAATTCAGCTTTGCTATCATAGAATTAAATTACATTTCACGTTATATTTAAACATTTCATTTAAATTCTAGTAATAATTCACAATATTACAGTTTTTACTTGGTGAGGATAAGAGACTTAACAGGTCTTTTGAACAGCTGTGTACATACTAAATGCACAGCATACCTTTTCCTTCCAAAAATGGCCCCATGTCAAGAACTTCTGGAAAACTAATGAAGGTGTTGAGTTTCTTCTTATGACCACTTTGCCTATAAAAAGCAGAGAAAAACAGAAACAAATGATTAAAAGTGTCTATAAAACATTTAGTAACAGGTCTGATAATTGACAAAAATTACGACACTCACCTATCAAAAACAAAACGCATGAGCTGAAAATTTAGTGTGCGGGGAAGACTCTGGAGCTTGATCCGACGGGTGGCGTTCTGTTTACTCTGACAGCTCTCACAATAGTAGCGATTATCACCGTCCAGCTTCTCCTCCTAAACAGCACGAGGAACAACACATTGAGACCCTCAGTATCTGATCTGCACTATGGAGCTGTCAGACAAAGAAATGTGAGGAATCACCTTAAGAAACTCCGTTACACACTCCGTGAGGTTTTTGTGTCCTTGAATGTTCAACTCTAGCTCATAAAATCGTGATGGTAAAGGAGACTCGCGTCCACATTTGTTGCATCTGGCATAACACAAAAAATAAGCACTAATTACTATATTACTATATTATTACATTATATATTAAGCTCAGAGTTAGAGTAATAAATGCCTGCATCTGAAAATAATTGCTTAGAATAACTTACACTGTAACATAAGAGAACTGTCCACAGAACTGCTGTTGAATGACATTTTGGAGATTTGGGTCCTTCTGCTTTGAAAGTGTGTCTTCAAGAAGTGAGAGGAAGAGTTTGGAGAATTCCTGAGCATCCTAAAAATAAAAGAAAACCGCATTTTGAGTTTTCCCATGATCCACAAGGCACTCTAACTTGCTTCATCTTGTGCTGGCCTACCTGCTGTTGTCCTGTGTCGAGCCCAAGAGCCTTGACTAGCCCCGAGGGGTCGATATACCGTCTGTTGCTGTTCTGTAGCAATGCAAACAGATACTGGAGATGTTCACATATCGTCCGTGGTTCATAATCTGCAGAATAATGTGCACAAATGACAAAAATAATTTTAAACGATTGGGACTTTTCTATGTTTTTAAAACATATTTAATGCTTCCAATATTGTACCCTTCACGCTTAGCTTCAAAGCATCTCCAGTTAGAGTTACTGAATGGAAATAGTCGCTACAATAAATGTTGCATGCTACAATGGCATACTATTTTCCTCATGACAAGTATAGCATGCTGACAATAAAACGATCCAGGACCCTTGAGCTCACCTGAATCTGTGTTGTGCCCTTCTGCTCTGGAATTCTGAAATTGATATAAGGCTCTACGAAGCTCCAGATTGTGGAACCACACCTGGAGGAAAGTGTTCACGTAACATGTGGCGCCAAGATTCGTCAAGCCCACAAATGTGTTCTGCAACAGAGCGAGCAATCACATAAATGTTGATTAATAAAGGCATTTGAGGGCCCCTGCATTCTAGTTTTGTTATTGTTAACGAATACTATGACTATAAAAGATCACTTTCCATAATTGAATCAAAGCTAAAATAAAATAAAATAGAAATATTCAAGAAAAAAACTTTCTAAAAAAATGAAAATTAAAAATGTTGCCTTAGCAACTAACTAAAACAAGTTTAAACTTATGTACTACAATTACTAATATATACACACACACGATACAAATTACTACAATTACTAAACTGAAATTAAAATGAAAACTAAAAATATAAAATAAAAAACTAATAATAATATAAAAGCCCATTGAAAATATTAGTAAATACTATAATAGCACATACATAATACCAAAATAGCACTATTTAATTCTTTATGTATTAGCATGCTACAGATTCACCTACTGTATGGTTTTCATCATTTTAAATGAAGATATGTTATCCAGCACACCTTATCTCGTCTTTCAGAATTTGGGTCATCGATGTTGTGGAAGGCATTTTCATCAATTTCTCCTAACCATGATTGTTCCCCAATACCGACTAGACAGTTGGGATTCCCTTTACAGTTCCTCCTGTGTGGCAGCAAAAAATGTTTAGGATGAGTTGATGATGTGATTACAACAATCTGCACTAATAAACATGTTTTCACAGTTGTTTCATTGAAACTGTCTCTTTAAATCAAAATTACAGTTAATGCACTCAACAGCATGGATAGAATTAAACACAGATCACTATCGCCTTCAAATTACCTGCATGTCCCTCTTTTGCACGCCGGCACTGCTATCCTATAAGCTAACTCTATATGTTCATGTGTGATGTCCTCTGGTTTAACCGTCTCTGCCCACCGCCAAGCAGCTTTTTCCAGCTGCAACCGAGGAGCCATTCTTTACAAAGAAAAGCACAAGTCTTTAGAGTTATACAAAATACACTTGAACATATATGTACAGACACCCTAAAAACAGAAAACACAACAAACACACACTTTTAGAGTTACACAGAAATTACATACTGCACACAGCAATAAACAATTATAAAAAAGCACAGACATCTTACACAGAAAATCACATCACACACACTTGACAGATACACACATCTGTGTGATGCACAGGCCTTGCATCACTGGTCCAGCATGCACAATACTTTTGATTTTACCCCATACATCAGAAAAACACTCTAATGACAGCTAATTTATATTAACAAGCAAACAACTGGCAAGCACAGTAAATAATATTCAAGAAGCACCACTGAGTCCCAATTAGCACATACATTTTTGATTATTCCATCAACATAAGTCACAGTTTAGATTAAAACATACCGTCAAAAATAAATACGCCGGTTTACGGGCTCAACACAGCTGTATTGTATTATAAATCTTTAGTAAACACAATAATATTGAATGTTTTCATCGAGGCTGCTAAAGCTGCGCAGTTAGCATGCTAGCAGCTAGCTCTTGACTTATTTTCATTAAATACATGCACCTGGCGTGAATTTACCAAGAGATTCTTGACTGTGAAGATGTTTCATAAATATAGGAATTTTAAATCACACTTTATTGATGGTACGTTTGTATTTAGCGCCCTTGCGTCAGCTTTTATATAAATATTTTTGTCCCTTCGTCAGTTTCAAACTTCTATGAGACGTACGTACTTACGCGTGACGTAATCGCGCCGTCTGACGTCAGTACGTCAGCGGGCCGCTCAGTGTCGCGCTGTTGCAACACATGGCAACGTACTGTTTTCCTTAACTTTCTCGCTACTCTGGAAAAAATACAGTGCAAGAGTTGTTGAAATGCAATTCAAACTCTTGAAATCACAGGATAATATGCAGTGTTTTTGTTTTTTAATGACATGCTGAAGTACACCACAAATTGCACAAACAGGTTTCTGTACATTTCCTCTCTGATTATTTATTTTCATTTGTTGCATCTTGGAAAAGTTAAATAGATTTCATAGTTTTAAAGAAACTGTATGTTCATACAAATAATGTGGCCTAATTATTTATATGAACATAAAAATATTCAGCATCTCAGACCTAAACTGAACAAGTTTAACAGATATAGCCTATTTGCCGAACAGAAATGTAATAATCAGTCCCCGAACAAACGGGTCAGCATCAAAAGTCGCAGTGATCTTGTGTGCTGCTTTAAGTACTGTGCATCTATTTTTTTAGTTCTTTTTTTTATTTTTTTTTATTTTAGTTACATTCGTTTGGCATTTTGAAGAATAGGCTATAAACCAGGCCTATATTGATAAATTGTGTTCTCTTCACTTTAATCTCTTTTGTTTTGTGGGTTTTGTGGGAATTGTGCCCAAAAGGATTCCCATGGCAGATCATGAGACACATTCACACACTTAAAAGAGAAAAGTCCAATGAAACTTTTAATTAGAAGCTTTGTTAAAGGACCCAAAAGTTTAAAAGCTTTTTATTGGACTTTAAACTTCACTTTTGGACTTTGAATGAGAACATGTAATACAGAGGTTTCTGTGTCATAGGAAGGTCATGAATTAAGCCAGAATTTATGCAAAATTGTGGTATAATGGCTGAGTGTTTGAATTTGTTCAAGTATTGTTGTGGAGAAGTTTTGGCCAAGTCCATCCGCTTGAATGAAAAAAATATCAGTATGTTTGCATGACCTGCTTCAGGTCCCACTGCAGCTTCTTGTTGGGTTTATGTTTCACGCCAGCACCACAGTTTTGTTTTTGTTTGTTTTTTTATTGTCTGATATAAATTATTTTATAGAGATTTAGAACTATTTAGGCTAAAGTTTTGGACACATTTGACATAATTTATTTCTGATAAACCTTCTGACCTAAATGCTTATGCTTAAAAGCCTGAAATTTGTTCTGTAGACAAATCATGTCAACATGTCTAAGCATGCATTTATTCACAAAACTACGGCTGTGTTGGAATGAATAAGGATAAGCAGCAGCAAGTATCCAAGTAAACATATGAACTACTCATATGACGCACCTCATGAAGTTAGCAACTTTGAAGAAGTATTCCCACATAGTTTTAAGGACAATTATTTTAAAATGTGAGATATAATAATGCAGAATGAATACTTATGACCAAACCTTTGTATATAGGCTACTATAATAGTACACATATAATTATAAAACTCCAACCGTTGGCTTTTAGTGCTCAATAAACACTTGTCTGAATGTAATCAGCGTGACAGATGTTTAGCTCTGCCTTCAGCTGTAGATGGTGGTTGGGTTGGGGCAGCTTTGAGGGGGTCCTGCACGGCTCCTCCTTTAGATCCGTATTGGACCTGTTGTCATGGAAATAGTTCAGACGCATAAATTTGACAAAGAGTCTTCAAAGGCACAAAAGCCAGGATGATGAACAAGGATTAAGCTCGACGCATCTGAGACGCCATAGACAAATATTCCTGCTTCAAAAGCATTAAAAAGCACTTCTTTAGGGGTGTTTCATGGGCTATATGTCGTCTTTATAAATTAAGGGAATGTTTGGTTTTCGCAAGAGTAGACTTTGCGCGGTACAAATGCGACAGAACAATTGCATTTAACATTGGAGCAGCAAGTGCTTTGCTTGGACACGAGAGATGGCCAGAGTGCGATGCATTCAGCACCTGTCAGGATGGTTTGTTCTGTTCAGCTTAATGACACGCCAGAGTCACTCCATCGAGACAGGTAGGGTGATGGGTGTTCGGTTCTCACGATTTATCCCGTTATTACCTCTTTGACTCCGACACTTGTTGCAATCAGGTTTCTTCTCATTTGTGTGCATTGGCATTCAAACTAGTTGGAATTGCAATGGTGTTCACAGACATTTGGCTTGTCCCGTGTAGGCCTAATTTGTTTTACCACAACTGTAATCTAATGGTTAATTGAAATTAAATTCAAAATGACATTTAATCTTTGATTCGTAGTTTTTCAGTTCCTAAAATGTTTTTAAAAATATATGAAGAGTTTATTTGCAAAAACAGATAACTATATATTTTTTTACATTTTCAAAACTCATGTGTTTTATCATGTTTTATTGTGTTAGTTAGCTGTATTTGTTAGTTGTTTTTTTTAACCTAATCAAAATAACCCAACTGCAGATTTACTGGAATGCACAATGAAAAAACTTGATTTTTTAAAACAAACACAAACAGTTAAATAATAAAATAAATTGTATTTAACTTTTTATTATCTTTTATCTTACAAAATGTGTGTGTTTGTGTGTGTGTATATATATATATATAGTTATTGTATTATTATTTATTTATACCAAGATTTAAAATAAAATATATAGATAGATATAGATAGATATACAACATTACAATGTGTGTAGTAAACTGAACTTATTTATGTATAGACATGTAGATAGTTATCCTGTTATATGAAAATCATTTATTGTTTTGAATTATGAAACAATACATCTGGCTAAGGATGATTAATTTGATCTGACATTAAAACTGATATAACGCCTCCTCGTCTGGTCCTGTAAAAAGCCCCTGGCATCTGTGTCATTACCCACAGAGTTGGCACGCTCTCTGCTGTTTCTCTAGAGTTTGGAATTAGTGGGAACCCGAGTGTGATTGGAGTTCAGAGCGCTTTGGTCTGGCCAATTAAAACATTTACAAGGAACTTACTATTCTGCTGCTGCTCATTTTTGTGGAAACTCAGTTGAGGACTCATGGTTACAGAATATTTTGAGGTATTGGTGCTTTTCCACCAATAGAAGGTTTCTCTGGACATTCCTGGCAGTGAGACATCACGGATCTACCGGTTGCCCTTGGTAACAAAGCTAATAAACCAAGCAGAGGTTGTAAATCTTCCTATTATTTGGTTCGTACCCCAGATGGGGGGGATGCAAAGCCAGTTCATGCTTGTAGTCTTTCTAGATTAGAACTGGATTTGTTTTGTTTTCCTTCCATCCCTGTGCCCTTTATTTCAATCTACATGACCATTAAAGGAATAGTTCATCCAAAAATGAAGATCTCAAACTCAGGCAAGTTTGTTTCTTCATCAGAACAGATTTGGAGAAATGTGGTGTTATGTCACTTGCTCACCAGTGGATCCTCTGCAGTGAATGGGTGCCATCAGAATGAGAGTCCAAACAGCTGATTAAAACTTAACTATAATCCACAAGTAACCCACACCACTCCAGTCCATCAGTTAATGTCTTCCTCAATTGAAAAAGTGCATCCCCTGTTGTCCTCTCACATCAAAATCCATAAACATATTTGTTTAGAACTGTTTTGGACTGTTTTCTGTTTATGGATAGAGGACTCATATTTTAGCCAGAAGCAATGGCTTAAAGTTAAAAACCTCTTAATGATGGATTTGTTTATTATAAACATGCAGCTTTTCACTTCAGAAGATGTTAATTGATGGACTGGAGTCGTGTGGATTACTTGATTTTGAATTTTATGGCCATCTCAATATTCCCAACAGTGAATGTCGTGGACTTCTGTGGACAGACAATACAGGGGGATGGCATGATCGTAAAGTCCCACCAGGAGTCCCGGAAGTACTACTTTGTCTCCATTGGGACAGATTGCCACCTCACCATGCAGTCCGCCACCCCCCGGGACAAGGTGCAGTTCTACTTCCGCTTCTTTCTGGTCTACAGCCTGCTAAGAGTGTCCCCGCACAGTCCCGCACCCCTCTTCCCAGAATCACCCAGGGGGTCCTCCTCATCTGGCCCAACACGGCCTGATCTGAGCTTGGAGCCAACCACCGGGGAGGGGCCTGAAGACCCCTGCCATGCTGGCTCTTACATCCAGTTCTACGATGGGAGGGATAAGTCCGCACCTCCTATTGGCCAGCCACTCTGTGGGAAGAGCCCTCCCCGACCAGTGTTGTCAACGGGCAACTTTCTAACTCTACGTCTTGTGACGCGAGGAACTCAGCCAAGGGTGGACTTTGTTGGAGACTTTACTTCATTCAGGCTGGGTTAGAATGTTTTTACAACCACTTCTCGTATTCTTGAAGTTTAAGCATGATTGCATATCAACAGTCTGCTCATATTGTTTGTCTCTCCAGGTTTTAACCAATCAGAATGCAGCGGAGAACCTTACTTCAACTGTCGCAATGGGAAGTGTATTCCCATGAGTCTGGTTTGTGCAGATGATAAAGGCATTGACAACTGTGGCGATGGCAGCGACTTACTCGATGACCCTGGTTGCAATGGTCAGTAAAGAGTTTATTTTGAGAAGGCTTTTCCATCTGGGATTTGTTTTTGATAGATCTTGCTCTTGTTTTTGTGTGTTTCAGGTCCTCTATCTACACCCAAGCCTCCACAGCATCATGTTACCCAACCAGCACAGATGCTGAATGTTCCCACTCGGACAGTGTCCACTTTAAAGAACTGTGCCACTCCAAACGCCATTCCTGATCCAGACTCTGTGACTGGTAAGTAGTTCTTAAATACAATAAAATGTGAAAAAATTCTGCAACATTCTTTAGATTATTAAACTCAGAGTAAGAAAGATTTTAAGGTTCTTTTTAGAACTGTTCACTGAAAGGTTAATTGGTTAACCAAAAATGGTTCTTCTATAATATTATGTGAAAATCCTCTTTTTGGAATCTTTATTTTTTAGGAGTGCATATTATGTTGGTGACTGGTTTGTAAAGCACATCCCATCCACATTTTAAGGAATAATTGCTGCCCGTTGGCTTGATAGCTGAATGTAGAACTTGTTGTATTTTCATATTTCTTAATGTATGTTGAATTTGCAATAAAATAAAACACATTTAAAGGAAAGACTGAACCTGAAAATATCCAAAAATGTTCTTACCCTTGTGTTGTTTCGGTTCTATATGACTTTACTTCCTTTATGACTTGAGTGAAAAACCACCATAAAACTAATCCATACAACTATACTTCAAGTCTTCTGAATTCATATAATAGCTATGTGTGATTAAAAGATGAAATTTAAGCTGTTACTCACTACAAATCCATCTATATACAGATTCCAAAAGGGTTTTTTGGCAATTACATTTACAGGCATAGTTGGTTGAGAAACATTTTGGGTTCCCCAAAGAACCTTTTTGGTGAAAAAAAGTGTCTTTTTTAGTTTGAATAACATTTTTAAACATCTATAGAACATTTTGCCGCTATAGTGAAAAAGTGCATCAAAACATTGTAGTAAACATCTCCTGTTGCCTTCCATTATAGAATTCTGTTATGGTGCGTAAATGACAGCATTTTCATTTCTGAATAATCTGTTCCTTTAAGATAACTCAGTAGTTTCTTTCTGGTCTTAAACATGTTTTACGGCTGTACAATATCCAACATCTTGTTTAAGTGTATATTTAGACCTTAAAATGAATTTGGATAGATAGATGAAAAACCTAGAGTGTTAGAAGATGGTTCAATGCACAAAACCTAAATATTACGACTATTCCTCAGAACGGCAGGTCTTTTTGAGTGTCCATAAATTTAGTTTTATTGCTGTATAATGGTGAACTCTGAAAGGCTAAGGACACAAAGCTAATTGAGGAGCACATAAATGTTCATTGCAAACAGTGAGCTGTAAATCAGCTGCTTGTTGTAACTTCTCAAGAGCATTCGTCTGCTAAGCAGAAACTACTATTGTGCATTTGAACTAATAGCTGTCATTTACCTCCACATTCGATCTAAATTGCTTTTAAAAATCCACAGGTATTCAAACAATAGCACACTAGAGATAGAGTTCACAAAGAAAGCTTTAGGGACCATCATATCATATTTTACTGTATAAAATGATGTAATGAAGTTGCCACATTCAACAAAAAGCCTCTAAAACTAAAATTTGTTTGAAATATAGTTAAATCAAAATATGAATATTAGATTAAATACTTAAAAAAGTTAAGTAAGCAATATGATACATTTAATACGTAATTAAATTACATAATTAAATGGTAATCACAATTAAATTCATGTATTTTATTAGCTGTAGGCAATGTGGCCTGCTTGGTCTGATTGGATGAGCCATAAAATACAGTGCAATTGTATTTTATTTTATATTAATATCGCTTAGGCTAATGAATTATATTGCTTGATGGAACATTTATTTATTCTGATAACTATTATTAATATAACTATATTATAATATTATTATTGAGCAAAGTGTCTTTTATAATTGCTATTGCTGCTGACTTAATCATGCAAAATGTACTATATTATGCACACTATTTTGCAGGTTTAAGAATATGGAGTGAGTATATTGAGTGTTTGTGCTGAATGTATTTGCATCTCACTAGGAACTGTACATCATTGTTCTTTAATAAAACCCTTTCTTCTCCAGATTCCCAGTCTTCCATTTCTCTGCTGGCGCTGTATGTGGTTCTGGGTGTGACGGCAGGAGGGGCTCTCATGTGCTGGTGCTGTTGGGCCCCTGGCTGGTTCCTGTGGCGTGTGAGTGTGTTTCGATTCTTGCCCTGCTGCAACTCCTGCTGCGCTTCCTGCCAGCTCTGCGGACGGAGCTGCTCGCAAAACAAGGACCACCGACTGGCCAAGGTTACACCGGAAGGAGCCGCAACTCCTGTATCTTCTACCACCACGGTGGCTGTGTAAATACACTCATCTGTTATCTCCTATAGATCTTTAAAAGACTCATAATGGAGATGATGAGGACAGTATGTTAGGAAGTGGCATATCAGTAGAAGTGTTCCTTTTTCAGTTTTTACAATGAAAAAAGGAGCAAGTGTTGCTAGGCAGTGGAGTGTTTTTCACTGATACATTTTTGTTTTAAAAACTTATAGTATATAATTCTATAATTTATAACAAAATCTGCTATTTTTATTTTTTTAAACTGGATTTGTTATATATTTCATAGATACTGGATCTGTGGAAACATCATGAGCTGAGATTTCTAGTTTCTTGCTGGTTTTGAAAAAAAGGGGGAAAAAAATTCCACACTACTTACCTCAGTGGGTTACAGCTAATACTAGGACAATCCGGCTACAGAGTACTGAAAAATGTTTTATTATTAAAAGTTTCCAATAAAATGCTCATAAGCAAAGCTACCTGAGAGCATTACTATAGCTGCATTTTATTGGAGTTACTGGTCACTATACTCTCCTCCAGTTGATAATATTGTGAAGTTTTTGGACCAGTCTGTTTCCTGAACATGTGCAGTTGTGAATCTTTGTCTTATTAAACTATTGGATTGCATATAAAAACTAGATTGAAGGTTATGCCAAAAAAGTGCTAATACTCGTAAGCTTTGTTCTGAAAAGTATTTCCTTAAAACCAAATCTTACATTTTCAATTATATAAAAGCTTAGAAACCTATAGATGCCACTGTGTTTAAGCAAATGTAATGTTCAAGATAACTAGTGTGATGTACATAAAAAAAACAACAACTTAAAATCACTAAATTTTTTAGGCAGAAGTAGTAAATATGATTAGAAAAAGCACAAAGTGGATGTTTGTTTATAAATCTGATACGCAAATTATTTAAAGGAATAGTTCAACAAAAAAAATTAATTTGCTTAAAATGTACTCACCCTCAGACCATCCAAGATGTAGATGAGTTTGTTTCTTCATCAGTCAGATTTGGAGAAATTTAGTGTAACGACTTGCTCACCAATGGATCCTCTGCAGTGAATGGGTGCCGTCAGAATGAGAGTCCAAACAGCTGATAAAAACATCACAATAATTTACAAGTAATCCACACACAACCCCAGTCTATCAATTGAAACTTGTGAAATGAAAAGCTGTGTGTTTGTAAGAAACAAATCCATCATTAAGACGTTTTTAACTTAAAACCATCGCTTCTGGCCAAAATAACAGTCATTAATCCATAAGAACGCTTCCACTAGCGCTTCATCAAATCTGTTTCAATGAAGAAACAAACTGATCTACATCTGAAGGTGAGAACATATTTCATTATTTGGGGGGATTCCAGTATTACCATTTCCCTTACTTTCTCCCCCAAAATGTATTTTGAGGTTTGTGAGTTTTTTTTAATTTAATTTTTTTACGTATTTGTCCACTGCAATAGAAGATAGTATGACATGTATCACAACATTTGTCAGGCATTTTTAATTTGTGTTTAAATTAAAATAATATATAAACAAGGTCAGTCATATGGAATAATGAGAAAGGGTCAAAGGTTATCACTCATGGTGGTTTGGATTTAACATTACATCCTGAATATTTAAAAATAACTTTTTTATTAGTTTTTTTTTTTTTTGTTTGTCATCAGGCACCACAAACACTATTCCCAAATAAACATTTTGTAAATTAGAAGCATTTGTTACTGGATTATTTCATGCATATTCAAATGCATTGTTCTGATATTTCAATTCAATGTACACTGATGTTGACAAAGTCTGTATGTTAAGTCTCTTATTCTTCTCACCAGGATTGAAGGCTTGTCAGACAGTTTAGATACCAGTAAAGCTGTAAATAGACAAATCAGCCGTTAAGGGATTAGTTTACCCCAAAATGAAAATTCTGTCATTAATTATTCACCCTCATGTCGTTCCAAACCCGTAAGACCTCTGTTCATCTTCAGAACACAAATTAAGATATTTTTGATGAAATCGGAGAACTATATCTGACCCTCCATAGACAGCGACACAACTGAAATGTTCCCAGGTCCAGAAACGTAGTAAATACATCAGTAAAACAGTCCATGTGACATCAGTGGCTCAACTTTAGTTTTGCAACGCTACGAGAATTATTTTTTTTTTGCGTAAAGAAAACAAAAATAACAATTTATTCAACCATTCTTCTCCCTTGAGTTACGTCTTCCGTCATTCTGCAGAGTACCCAAGAATGTATTTGACGTAACCAGCGTTGTTTGCGTTCGGGGAGAAAGCGCGCGCATGAACGAAAGCTGTGTAATAAGCGTTGTTCACGCTTAGGGGAAAGCCTGCGTATGCATTGTGATACTCTCTAAAATGGCGGAAGACGTAACTCGGTGGAGAAGAATGGTCGAGTAAATTGTTATTTTTGTTTTCTTTGCGCAAAATAAAAGTATTCTTGTAGCATCGCAAAACTGAAGTTGAGCCACT
The DNA here is from genome assembly GCF_012432095.1 of Onychostoma macrolepis. Classification (NCBI taxonomy): domain Eukaryota; kingdom Metazoa; phylum Chordata; class Actinopteri; order Cypriniformes; family Cyprinidae; genus Onychostoma; species Onychostoma macrolepis. Next base: position 11,050,625 of record NC_081165.1, on the reverse strand, counting down.
GATGTCACATGGACTGTTTTACCGATGAATTTACTACGTTTCTGGACCTGGGAACATTTCAGTTGCGTTGCTGTCTATAGAGGGTCAGATATAGTTCTCTGATTTCATCAAAAATATCTAAATTTGTGTTCTGAAGATGAACGAAGGTCTTACAGGTTTAGAATGACATGAGTAATTAATGACAGAATTTTCATTTTGGGGGTGAACTACCCCTTTAAAAACTATTTTAATGTGATGAATATCTCAGATCCTCCTTGGGATTGTTTACAAAGGAGAGAGAAAGTCTGGCAAGCGCTTCCATTTCAAACGGCGTCTGTTGCATTTGTCACTCCTAGCAACCTTTCAGAGCAGATCCTCTTTGCTCAAAGAAGAATTTCCTTTTCTCTGTTTGACCGATTTATTTAATCACCAAACCCCCTGTTCAAACAGGCCCTAGACGTTTAATATCTGACATTAAGGTGACCTTCGATTTTTTTTCTCTGAACCCAGGCAGTAGATCCTTTTCAGGCCTTGGAGGCTACAGCGATGGGTGTGGATTGTTGTTAAACTGACCCCATTAAGACCATCCGTAAATGCTTTAAATTAATGGCACTGCATTGTTCCTGTGGTATCTCTCTGACACAAGCGGTTGCAAACGTCATTGGTGCCCTCGCACAACATGCCTAAATTGTTTGGTCTTCAATGTGTCCATAAAATTAACGAGGGTATGTGTAAATATCACCTAAAACAGACAGAATTCTATAATGGCTAAAAATATAAATTTTCCATCTACTAAACAATGCTGTTGGCCAATATTTGCTGGGGTTTATTGATGACATTGTTTTTTTTTTTTCCTCAAAAAAGGACAAAGGCATCCCTTACTGAAATCAGATGAAACTTTTTTTTGGTGATTTTTTTTGTCTTATATAGGTTTTAGGGGAGACTGAGGAAATGAATCCTGATCATAGCACAATTTTTTTTCATTTGCAACAAAAAATGATTTTTTTGTCCACTATTTTCTTCCACTGATGCCTGTTTATTTTTCTTTTTTTTTTTCTTTCAGAACTGCATAACATAATGTCTCTATGCAAATAGGCCTGATTACTCAGCATTTTGCTTAACCCAACAATTTGCTATCCAGACATTATGTATTGTATAAATGGTGACATTTAATCTTAACCTGATTCATAATCTAACTTTAAAGACCATTGAACTTCTTGTTTCAGTTAACGAAAGCTGATACATTAAGTGAAAGTGATTCTGTAAACTTCCCTTTTAAATGTCTTCATCACCCATGTGAATTACCTGTTTCTGGAGGTTGATTTTTACTTTTAGTTTTCTTACTTGTGTGGTCAGTTTTTCAGTTTTGATCTCATTCTGAAATTGATACATGGTAATTGGATATTTTTTCATATAGCACAGGATTCTTGGTAGAAATGTCAAGTTGAACTGACATTGTACCCATTTTAAGGTCAGTCTCATTACCTACTTCCCTCAGACACTTTCAGAGTACTGTCTATTGTTGAATTGTAACCTTAAGTTTGTTCACATTGCCTGCAGACATTGTGAGATGACCCTGTACATCTTTGTAATCTTTCATCTTTTACTGGAGGTTAAATCGCAAGGTAAGTGATCTCTCATGCTTTATAATGATAATAATACAGTGATTTCCAGTTTTTTTTTTATTATAAAATGTACAAATTTTAGAGCTCTAGACCTGACTTTTACAAATGTTGGTAACACTTTACAATAAGGTTTCATTTGCTAACATTAATTATACATTAGTTAACATGAACTAAGAATGAACAATACCTCTACAGCCTTTATGAATGTTAGCTAATATTGATATAATTTTTTGTAATGCATTAGTTAATGCACTGTGAACTAAAAATATGTATTAAGTAATATTTAACATTTTTATATATTTTTTTTTCTTTTTAAAATAAACTTTACTTCATATTCAAGAGTCAGTAGTTTCATAAAAGCTATTTGGTCCAATTATAAGTTGTATACATATTGGATTTGTATGTTAAATTAATGACATGCACAGACAATTTTGGACATTAGATGGTTCTCCTGACCATGGGAACAGGGGTGGTTGATAACCCAGGATACACTGGAATGGAGTTAACCCAGTGGAGGGTTTACGGAGTGAATTTTGAGCGTATTCGGCCCACATGATATAACGGCTCCAGTCCTGTTGATTCTGACTACAATATGATCGAAGGAACCTGGTTAACTCCCGGTTAAGTCTCTCTACCTGACCGTTGGATTGGGGATGGTAGCCCGAGGTGAGGCTAACATTGACCTCCAGTGCCTTGAAGAAAGCAGACCATAGACGGGAGGTAAACTGGGGACCCCGGTCGGAGACGATGTCTTCAGGTAAACCGTAGAAACGAAAGACTAGGTTACATAATTGTTCAGCTGTCTCCAGAGCGGTGGGCAACTTAGGTAGGAGAATGAGGCGACAACAGTAAGGATAGTGGTATGGCCCTTGGAACTAGGAAGGTCAGTGATAAAATCGATGGCGATATGTGACCAGGGACGTTGTGGTATGGGCAGAGACTGGAGGAGTCCTGCTGGTAATAAATGGGAAGGTTTCTGGGTATTACATACGTGGCATTGACAAATCAGATTGATTGTATCCTTTCTTAGAGATAGCCACCAGAACCGGTTCTGAAGAAGTTGGATAGACGCATTAATACCAGGATGACCTGAGCTGAGTGAGGTATGGACCTGTGTGATGGTTCTCTCTCGCATGGCTTCAGGGACAAACAGCTTATCTTGGGGGCATTCGGTCGGAACATCTGGTTCGGTATTGGCCTGCTCAATCTCGGTAATAATGTCCCACTGGATAGGTGATACAATGAGAGTTGGGGAAATAACATTCTCTGGTGTACTGGGTTCAGAGTCTCTCTCAAATTGTCGTGACAGAGCATCCGCCTTTGTGTTCTTTGAGCCTGGCCGGTAGGTGACAATGAAATCGAATCTGGAGAAGAACAGAGACCATCTGGCCTGTCGGGGTTTAAGTCTCTTAGCCGTCTTTAAGTACTCCAGATTGCGATGATCAGTTATTACAGTGAACGGATGTCACGCTCCCTCCAGCCAATAACGCCATTCCTCGAGTGCTGCTTTTATGGCCAGCAACTCTCTGTCACCAACATCATAATTTCTCTCCATTGGGCTTAGTTTACGTGAATAATAAGCACATGGAAACATTTTCGCCGGTGAACCCCGACGTTGTGACAGTATAGCTCCTATTCCGATGTTAGAAGCGTCAACCTCCACTATGAATGGTAAACCAGGGTCAGGGTGGTGCAATATGGGAGCGGTCGTGAACCGTTGCTTTAATTCCAGGAAAGCTTCTCGGGCAGTGTACGACCAGTGAAGACGACTAGAACCCCTCCTCGTCAATTCTGTGAGCGGGGCAGCTACTGAACTGAAACCTCGGATGAAGCGGAGGTAAAAATTGGCAAACCCCAGGAACCATTGAGCAGACCTGAAATCAGGGCAGGCGGCAATCCAATATGAAGAGTCCAAGAAACAAGGCAAAAGTCAACAGGGCAGGCGGCAATCCGACGAGAAGACGATGGGCAGTCAGGGAACAAACACAAGGCAGTCCGAAGGAAACAGGAGTAACACTTAGCACGGTTCACCAGGGCCAAACAATACTTCGCAAAGGGCCTAGGTGACACAGTTCTATAAATAGTCCAGATAATGGGGAACAGGTGGGGAAATTAGTATTCAGGTGATGGAGCCCTCTGATGGCCCGAAGAGGGAATTACAGGAGCGCTCTCCATAACAGTTATAGGTTTGCCCGCAGGCCAAGCTGACAATATTTCCAACATTTGCTACCGATGAAGAAAAGGTGCAGGTGGTCTGTGGAGGTCATGAGAATCAGAATATGTCTGAGTGCATGTTTTACCTTGAAGGACAGGAGAAATTTTTAAAACCAAATGACTCATGTAACTTTCTCATGTAATCGCATGGTCACAAGATAAGGAGATTTCACATATAAACATATCAAACATAACAAACTATTTGTAATAGACAGATTAAGTGGTTTGTTTTTTTTCAAAGCAGATGTTTTTGTTTCTTGTAAGGTTTGGCCGCCATGTCATCTTTGCCACCAATCACAGAGGGCAGTCCAACTAGAATGACCCCCAATGGAACCTCTCAAGGTTGGAATTATCATGAAATTTCCGGATTTTCTCATTTAAATAACTAATTTAAGTAATTAAGTAATATTCTTGTCATGTAAGAAAATACTAGTAAGAATTCCGGTTGCATGAGTTGATGATGTATTTCCAATTGAAATGGTAAATTGGTGCAGGGCACAGAGGAGGTTGTCACCACCCCCTTTTTAAACAGCCAATAAGATTATATTTATGTCATAAGCATGAGCCTTGTATTTGCATTAAAAAGAAATTTATATACACCCTTAAGCGTCATCAAGATGGAAGAAAAAGACTAAATTTTTATATATGCTAAAATATAATTATAAAAGCTTTTCTATAGATCGACATCAAATCTACATAGTCTAATAGCTAAATTAACCAATTAAATGGGGTTTAAAGGATTTGTAAAGGCCAGTTTGAGTCTTTCTTATTCTAGAACTATCTAATCTAATCTGATGCAATTTCATAATCATTTAAACATTAATTTCAGGGAATTTGTTCACTGTGTCAACATCGAACACAACAACACGTGAGTTGCCCTGATTGATTGTTATTACTTAACAACTATATCCTCTCAACCAACATAATTCTTTTTCATTTTGTACACATGCTTTGTATTATTATTTCATCTGTATTATAATCGTACATTTAACAATAATTTGGCCATTAATAATTTGTTTAACATGTAATGTAACTCTTGTTCTGTGGGTTCAATAGCTTTGGCTGTAACATCCAGTACTGAAATCATAACAGATTCGATAACCAGTAAGTGTTTCTTTCCTTCTCATAATTTTCCTGTACTTATCAAACATTTTGATTGGTTGGCTTTAAATGTATTAATCTAAATTTGTTTCATTACTACAGATATGTCCAGTCTAAGTACCCATGACAGCCATAGTTTAACAGATCCTGCAAATGGTGAGTCCTCAGGTCATCTCCTCTGATTTATAACATTACTGTAGCCAAAACACATTTGATTTATTTATTTGCAAAACCTCAGCATCCTTGGAATCGACTATGCTTACTGATACAGAACATGCCTCAGGTAAATACTATAAAATGTATATATATATATATATGGTCTTAAAAATTCTCAATTCACATGTAAATTTGTGAAGGTGTGAAGTGTGAATGTGTTCAGCCAAAACAAGATTAATAAACTTGCTGAATATAATACAGATGTGCTAATGGTCAGTTTTTTCTTTACAGTTTCCCCCTTGATGACTGAAGGCCCTGAAATAAAAAAGTACTCAAATACAAGTAAGTAACTTTACTCTGAGGATGAGTTAATAAATGCAGCACGTTCATTGGAAACCGGATGGCACTGAACATTAAATATATACATTAATGCAACAGTGCATTTCTTGTTAATCTTTGTCTCACACAGAAATGTTTTTCTTCATTGCTGTGGCTGCAAGTGGTGGAGGAATTATACTGACTGGACTCGTGGGCATGTGTTTGTATGGATGTACACGTAAGTGTAAAGAAACTGACATGTCTTCCATATGGCTTATAGTTAGATTCTACAGTTAGATTCTAATTGAACAGATAAATGTTCAGCTTGACAATTTGTTGTTTCTTTCATTGCAGGAAAGTCAAAGGCAGAGAGGTAAGGATATATCTGAGTATATTTTGAGTACACATATGAAATCATTAAAGGAATAGTTCACTGAAAAAAAGAAAATTTGCTGAAATTTTACTTCATCAGAACAGATTTGGAGAAATTTAGCATTACACCACTTTTCCACTAATGGATCCTCTTTAGTGAATGGGTGCCGTCAGAACAAGAGTCCAAACAGCTGATAAAAACATCACAATAATCCACAAGCAATCCACATGACTCCAGTCATGACATATTGTGGAATTAAAAGCTTGTATTTGTAAGAAACAAATCTATCATTAAGTTTTTTTTTTTTTTTTTTTACTTTAACCATCGCTTCTGGACAAAATATGAGATTATAATCCATGTGTAATCCATATAATCCTCCAGTGAAAAACTCTATCCCCTGTTGTCCTCTAACATCAAAATTCACCCACATGTGTTTAGAACTGTTTTGGACTGCTTTGCTTGTAAACAGTGCTTGATTTGTGCACATTTCTCTCCTGATTCAGTAGGGATGAAACGATTTACTCAACTCACGATTCGATTCAATTCACGATTTTGAGTTCACGATTCGATTTGATTCACAAAATGTGTCCTTTTTTTATTGCTTGGACAAAATGCAGCACGTTTCTTTGTGAAATTGAAATATAACACTATAATATGCTAATATAGCACTTGCATATTATTGCTCTTTTGTTGGTTTTGATTGCTTCTATTCTCCTCATTTGGAAGTCGCTTTGGATAAAAGCCTCTGCTAAATAACAAAATGTAAATATAATGTAAATGTTGGCTTAATAACAAAACTAAATTGAAATTTTGAAACAAGCCCCAAATAAAATAAATAAGTAACACAAATAAAATAAATCTCTTCATATAAACAAAATAAGGCTTTGTCTGTGCTCTTACCATTTAAAATTAGAGGCAAGCACTGCATTTTAATCATGATCCAAACAAAGATGATGCATACATGCAATGTGAACAGTTTTTAATCTAAATAAGATTGTATAATTTCGAAATTTGAAGAAAAAAACAGTAAGGTCTGACTTCAGTTTTGTGAAACTACTGTACACATAAAAAATATCTGCATGAAATGAAACAGAAGACCTGCAGCCCCGCCCACAAAACTTCTCATTGGTTAGTGGCAAAGTAATGACGTCGACGCCACGATGACGTCGACGCCGCGGTAAATAGGAAATGCGGTTGAAACAATAGACCTACATGGTATTAATACTTAATTATATAAAACAAAACTGTGAACCCGTTAATTACTTATAACTGGTAAAAATATATAGTATTAAACAATACACTGTAAATTTGTTAATTTTTGGAAAACGTTTCATTATGTACATTTCCAAGCAAGAATCCAATTACTGCTTTTGACTTGTCACAATGTCAACGAATATAGTTTATTTACAACGTTTAAGTTATTTCTATTCATGTGCATTGGTCATTTACCACTTATAAGTTATTTATGGTCGTTTTTTATTTTAATTTCAGTATATGCTTTACTGTTACATGTACTATTAACATTTAAATAAAAGTTAAATATTCTCAGCAAGTGTCATATCTTAAGATGTTATTAAAATGAATGGTCACACTTTACAATAAGGTTCATTAAACATTAATGTATTAACTAACATGAACTAACCATGAGCAATACATTTGTTATTGTATTTACTAATCTTCGTTACGTTAGTTATTGAAAATACAGTTGTTTATTGTTTGTTCATGTTAGTTAACAGAGCATTAACTAATGTTAGCAAGATTAATAATGTATTAGTAAATGTTGAGATTAACAAAGATTAATAAATGCTGTATAAGTGCAGTTCATTATTAGTTCATGTTAACTAATGAACCATATTGATAACAAATTCATATTTTTTATTTACTTGACAATGAAAAGCTTATGGTAAAAATAGCAGCATTGTTTGTATATGAATAACATGCCAAGACAATTATTTCCTTGTTATTTATTTAGGTATGAAAGTTTAATTCTGATAAAGAAAGATGAAATTTGTACATCTGTATATAACACATCTTTTTGTACATATAAATCTCTGGTTAAACATTAACATCCTTTACACACTTTCTTCAGAATCAGAATCAGAAAGAGCTTTTATTGCTAAGTATGCTTGTGCATACAAGGAATTTGTTTTAGTGTCATAAGCTTCCAGTTTACAGAGAAAACAACAACACACAAACAATAAAAATAAGATGAGACTAAAAAAATACACATATATAAATATAAATAAACAAACAAATTTAACTGTTCATAAGTTGGATTGCCTGGAGGAAGAAACTGTTATAATAAATACATGTAATAATAAATACAACAACAGTCAAAAGTCAAAGTCAAAGTCTGTTTTATTGTCAATTCTGCCACATGTACCGTACATACATACAGAGAACTGAAATTTCGTTACTCTCTTACTCCCTGGTGCATACAGATAACACTAAGTACTAACAGTAGAACGCATAAATACAGATAAGTACAAATCAAATATATATATATACACATATACACATACACAAACAAAAATGCAATTATTACAGATATACAAATAAGGACATGTAGAATAAAAATAAAAATGAAAATAAAATAATATGAAATGGATAAAGTGGCATAAGGCACATGGTAAATAGAGTGCAAACCAGTGAGACAGACAAACAAACAAACAGTGCAGACTATAAATGGTAGTGCAAAGAGCTTATTGAGACTATTTTTTAAAGTGACGAAGAGCATTCTTTTTCAGACTGACAGAAGAGGTAGCTGAATGAGGTCAGTCCAATGCTTGTACAAAGTGACTGGTGCTGATCACAGTGTGTGTGTGTGTGTGTGTGTGGATGTGGGTGGTGGGGGGTCAGAGTTCAGTAGTGCGTGGGGTAAGAGAGGGAGGGGGCAAGGACGGAGGGAGTTCAGCTTCCTGACAGCCTGATGGATGAAGCTGTCTTTCAGTCTGTTGGTCCTGGCCTGAGACTCGCAGTCTCCTCCTGATGGTAGCAGACTGAAGAAGTAGTGTGTCGGGTGGGTGGGATCGCCTGCAGTGCAGAGAGCTTTGCGGGTGAGACGGGTGCTGTAGATGTCCTGGAGGGAGGGAGAGAGACACCAACGATCTTCTCAGCTGCTCTCACTATCCGCTGAAGGGACTTGCGGCAGGACACGTTGCAGGCGCCATACCACACAGTGATGCAGCTAGTCAGGATGCTCTCGATGGTGCCTCTGTAGAAGGTGCACATGATGGGGCCGGGCTCTGGCTCTTCTGAGTTTACGGAGAAAGTAGAGACGTTGTTGTGCTTTCTTGGCCAGTGCTGCAGTGTTGTTGGTCCAGGAGAGGTCCTCTGTGATGTGTACACCCAGGAACTTGGTGCTGCTCACTCTCTCCACGGTCGCACCATTGATGGTCAGAGGAGCATGCAGAGTGCATTCTCCTGAAGTCAACAACAATCTCCTTCGCCTTCTCCACATTCAGAGAGATTGTTGTCACTGCACCACCCGGCCAGGCGGCTCACCTCACTCCTGTAATTTGTCTCATCTCTGTTGCTAATGAGACCCACCACAGTCGTGTCATCCGCAAACTTAATGAAGAGGTTGGAGTTGTGCGATGGTGTGCAGTCGTGGGTCAGCAGAGTGAAGAGGAGGGGGCTCAGCACACATCCTTGGGGGGCCCCTGTGTTCAGTGTGATGGTGTTGGATGTGTTACTGCCGACCCGTACTGCCTGAGGACTCCCGGTCAGAAAGTCCAACAGCCAGTTGCACAGCGATGTGCTGAGCCCCAGCTGGGCCAATTTATGAATGAGCTGATTTGGGATGATAGTGTTGAATGCTGAACTGAAGTCTATGAACAGCAATCTGACATACGGATCTTTTTTGTCCAGATGTGTGAGTGCTGGGTGGAGGGCAGTGGCGATGGCATCATCGGTCGAGCGGTTGGGCCGATATGCAAACTGGAATGGGTCCAGGGAGGGGGGGAGGACAGACTTGATGTGTTGCATGACTAGTCGTTCAAAGCACTTCATGAGAATGGGAGTGAGTGCTACTGGACGGTAGTCATTGAAACAGGATGGAGATGACTTCTTCGGGACTGGAATGATGGTGGTAGCTTTGAAGCATGTGGGGACAACAGCCTGACTCAGCGAGATGTTGAAAATGTCTGTGAAGACATCAGTGAGTTCCACTGCACAGTCTCTCAGTACACGCCCAGGAATGTTGTCAGGACCCGGAGCTTTGCGTGCATTGATCCTGCTGAGGGATCTCCTCACGCTGTCCGGGGACAGCGTCATCACCTGGTCGCCGGGAGGAGGTGGAGTCCTCTGTGCAGTGGTGCTGTTTTGTGCCTCAAAGCGAGCAAAGAAGGCATTCAGCTCGTTCAGCAGTGGGATGGTGTTGTCACAGGTCCGTGGTGAGGGCTTGTAGTCCGTAATGGTCTGAATCCCCTGCCACAGGCTCCGAGTGTCCCTGCTGTCGCTGAAGCGATGAGCTATCCTCCTGGAGTACTGTCTCTTGGCCTCTCTGATGCCGCGGGATAGGTTGGCCCTAGCTGTCTTCAGGCCCTCCTCGTCTCCAGCTCTAAAGGCAACGTTCCGAGCCTTCAGAAGTCTGTAGACCTCCCTGTCAGCCACGGCTTCTGGTTGGCCCGGACAGTGATAGTCTTTGTGACCGTTACATCATCAATGCACTTGGTGATGTAGGCAGTGACAGTCTTCGAGTACTCTTGAAGGTCTGTAGTATTGTTGTTTGTGGCAGCCTGCTTAAAACAGCTGATAGTATTAACATTCTGAACACTGTAAGCACATCTACAAAAGTAAGTATACTTCAGCCAAGGAGCTGCGTAAAAGGATAGACAGTGCACCCAAAAAATTTTGGTCTGTACATGTATATACTTCCATAGTATTTCCCCAATACAATGGAAGTCAATGGGGACCACCAACTGTTTGGTTACCAGTCATTGTCTTCATTTTTTGTGTGAACTCCAAACACAAAAGACTGAGGCAGTGGCTGCTGGACCGAGGAGTAAGACTGAGGCTACGGCTGCTGGACCGAGGAAGACTGAGGCAGTGTCTGCTGGACCAAGGAGGACTGAGGCAGCAGCTACTGGACCGAGGAGGAAGACTGAGGCTACGGCTGCTGGACCAAGGAGGACTGAGGCTGAGGCTGCGGCTACTGGACCGAGGAGGAAGACTGAGGCTACAGCTGGACCGAGGAGGAAGACTGAGGCTGGATTGGTGATGAAGCATTGGTGGCGATGTGCTTCAGCAAATTTGGACCACATTTTAAAATGGTGAAATCTGAAAGGGTAAAAAAAGAAAATAAGTTTGTTGAAAATTGCCTAAATTGAACCTTCACTTGTTTGCATTTTGCTCTGGACGGTGGACAGTCGCAAGACAGAATTTTCATCAGCACCATCCATGTGCAAGTACATTTTTTTGTGATTTGAGCAACAAAGACCCATGGTCAATGTGCGGAATGCAGAAAATGAAGTTTACCTGAGCCTTAAAATTAAACATTCTACTACAAATTCACAAACAATTAAATCAGAAGCATGCACAGTGCATTGCTGGCTGGTTCGGCACCATATTAAACTTTAACTAAAGTGACATAAGCAAAAGACAGTTAAACTCACCATGCTGTTGCACTGCCCACTGAAAGTGATTTTTGATGTGATAATACATCAGTTGTGGCATACTGGTGTAATTGCAGAATGGGCACTCACTAGTGCAGTTTTTTAAATACTGCTCACATTTCCCCTTGCTTAACACAGTTTTATGCATTTTTGCAAGGGATTTGGCACCTGCTCTAGGACATATACTGTATAGCAGCATAACAGTATGTAATATAAAAAACGAGCTCTACTTTCAAGGACTGTTAAACTTAATCATATTTTTTGTTGAATTATTATTATTAAATGTAGTTCACTGTTTATTTTAATAGATGTATACTTAATAATAATAATAAAATCTAAATATTTTACATTTAATCATTTTATTCACTGAAAAACAATATAAATTTGTATAGCTATTGTTAATATGAACTTGTCCTATATTACTTCTGCTTGTTCAGTTTTGCCACTGTATTTCTTTTTAAGGGGCTTATTTTGGGAACACTATATCCTAATCATAATCCCACCAAAACCACACACACTAACGTTTCTAATGCTGCCTTCAAGTGCTCTCGGAATTATCATAAATACGAGTTTCCTCGGTAAACAAGAACGCTCTTCCATTTCATAATCACAACTTCAATAGTGAGAATTATAAAATTTCCGATAGAACGTGAAGGCGACATTAGGCCTGATGCTTTTGGGAAACGCAGACCTGGTTATTTTTAAAGCAGACCTTCACACCTTGCGTGACATGGTTGAGTGATTAAAGTTATGCGATTTTATTTTGAAACTACTTCACATTTCCTTTTAACAACACACTAAACGCCACTTTAGAATTAAAAATTGTAATTAAACAAATTAGACAAGAACTCACCATGCAGCGAAGAACAGCGTAAATGAAAACCCGCTAGAATGATGTTATGACTTGACGCCACTAACCAATGAGAACAGTTGTAGGCAGGACGAGACGTGCAGCCCCGCCCCAGGTGCAGCCCCGCCTCGATCTGCAGGCTGCAGCCGGGTGCTTCTCGAATGAGACGCAGATTCACTTTCTGCCAGCAGGTGGCGCTTTAAGCATCAGCAGCTTGTTTGTATATGCTAGCTAGCCTGCTAGCAGCTTTCACTCACCAGGTATGTTCAAAACTGAGGCGATTTCACCCCAGCGCTTCTCTTTTTCCTTATCGCTTGTGATGCGGGTTCGACACAATGGTGTTACTACAAAACTTCAAGCAGCAGATTCCTCCGTCTCCACTATTCAATGGAGCCATACAGTAGCTGTTTTGCGGTCGCGCATTGGCTGTTAAAGTACTGATGTAATCATATAGCCGTCATCATCCCGATTTAAATCCTAAATATCAAACATGTTTGATATGATCGGGGCGGCCCCGATCTGTGTGCTAGAGGATCGGGATGTGCAAAGTTCTATCGGTGAACACCTCACATTACCAGATAATCCGCGCCGAACATCGGGACCGATCGAGGTGCTCGACAAGATTTTCTCTCCGATTCTCGGGAGGGGGAAATCGGGGCTAAATCGGGCAAAAAATCCTGTAGTGTGAGCCAGGCAATAGCGGCCCTTCGGCATCCTCTGCCACGGAGTTTTGGCGCGAACAGCAGGCTCCGGGTTCGGCGCCGAGAGAAGCGGAAGCAGAGGGAGGCCGCTTCGACGGCCGGTTGGAAGCAGAAGAGGATCTACTACGTGCTGGAGGCTGCCTGGCGCGGCAGGAAGTGACTCATCGCCCTGGAGCGTTTCTGTGCCTCTGAGAAGCGCTCCGCGATGGCCTCTACTGCGTCTCCAAAGAGGCCAGATGGAGAGATAGGAGAGTTGACCAGTGCCCTCCTGTCCACGTCCTTAAGCTCAGTGAGTGTCAGCCACAGATGTCGGTGGAGCACCACCATGTAGCCTATGCTCTGGCCGATCGCCTGGGCTGTCTTCTTTGTGGCTTTAAGTGCAAAATCTGTCGCCACACGTAGATCTTTAAACGCCTTTAAACGCCTGGAGAGCGGCTTTTACAGCCGCTAATTTGTGGTGCCCAAAAGACATGGAGGACTCCGCCTGATTCTAGATCTCAGGCCCATCAACAGAGCGCTCTGCAAGTGTACGTTTAAGGATGATATCGCTGGAACAGATCCTGGCGCAAATTTGCCCGGGGACTGGATGCGACCATGGAATTAAAGTACGTGTAGGTTCACATTCAGATAGCACCGCATCACAGACGCTTTCTGAGGTTTGCTCTCGAGGGCACAGTGTACCAGTAGCCTGTTCTTCTGTTTGGGCTGGCTTTGACCCCGCGCACTTGCTCGAAGTGCATCGACGCAGCTCTCTCCCCCCCTCAGAGCGAGTGGGATACGCATTCTCAATTATTTGGATGACTGGCTGATCTTAGCTCAGTCACGGGACACGCCAGCCAGCCATTTAGACAAACTGCTTCGTCACTTAGAATTCTTGAGGCTATGTGTGGATATGTGTAAGAACATTCTTGCCCTGAGTCAGTCTATAACGTATCTGGGAGTGTGCTTCGACTAAAAGCGGTGGAGATGCGTGCTTGCCACTCTCGGGAGCGCTCGGCCGCCATTTTGTCTTTCCTGCGCCATTTCAGACTGGGCAGTTTACTACATATGCACCCGCTGCAGTTCTGGCTGGAATCTCGAGTCCCTTGGACAGCGTGGACTTCGGGCTGTTTGTGCATCGCGGTCTCCCGCGGCTGAATCAAAGCTCTGAGGCTGTGGCGCAAAGATTTTCGGCTGCAGCTGGAACAGCGGCATGTACTGATTCGCACCGACAACATGTCTGTGGTTTCGTACATAAATCACCAAGGAGGTGTGCGATCCAAGGCTCTGTACAAGCATGCAGCAAATCTCCTGTTATGGGCGGATCTTTCTCCCCATTAGAGCAGCGCACATCCCCGGTCTCCTGAACTTGGGGCAGACATGCTTTCGAGGAAGTGTATTCCTCAAGGAGAGAGGAGGTTTCACCCCGAGTCGGTTCGGATGATTTGGACCCGCTATGGGAGAGCGGGGGGTGTAGGGGGTTTGGATAGAGGTTGTACCTTTGCTGTCTGGCAGCTGCACCTTACTTGGTAGGGTGGACGGGCAGCACTGGTCCCCATCCATCTCCTAAATCTCTCACGTGCTGGCTCCACGTGCCACACCCCGGTAAACCGCCTCAGCTGGCGGGCTAAACCGCGTGAGGGGGTGGTGTTCACACTGCACCACTAGGCGGATGAGCTGCTCTTGGCAGCCAACGGCTAAAGGGCGGAGGAGATCTTGGAATGATCCAACGGCCGAGTGTGGGGGAGTAAACCCTTCAAATCAGGAGTGGAGCCCCGAAGGCGGACTGTTGCCTATATTCACGCACTGTTCCGGCAGCTCCTGCAGCCGAGCTGGTGCCAAACGTACTGCTTGCATTCCTTTGGACTACATAGGTGAGGCTGAGAGGGGGATCTTGATGACTGGGCATCCCAGGATCTCCATACACTCTGCCCAGGCTTGCGCCCTGGAGAGGTCACTCCAGTGCCGCTGTTTCAGCGACAACACAACACGGGAGATGGCAGTTACGAGTTATAAGCCCAGAGTGGATTGGCGTAAGCTCGGGCGCTACGGGTTGTCTCCGACGGTGGGAGGGATCATCGTGTCCCACTGGTCAGCTAACGCCCGCCTTAAGCTGGGCAGCCCCCAGTCAGTAAGGTGCTGACCCGCCACAGTCTGTCTGCTTCAATGGGTGCTTGGAGCTTAGGGAAACAACCGAAAAGCAGACTGTAAAACCTGCACCAGACAAAACAAGAAGGAGAAAAAACAAACAGCCAGCCCTGCGGTTGGCAAGCTGGAATGTCAGAACCATGTGCCCTGGCCACTCTGACGAATTACAACAAGTTGATGATGCCAGGAAGACAGCCATCATCAACCGTGAGCTGAAACGACTGGACATCGACATTGCTGCTCTACAGGAGACTAGACTCCTTCTAACGGCAGCCTCAGAGAACAGGACTACACGTTCTTCTGGCAGGGAAAGGAGTCTGAGGAGCCTCGTATTCACGGTGTTGGATTTGCAGTGAGGAACTCCATGCTGTCCTCAATTGAGCCACCTTCTGGAGGTACACCCAGAATCCTCTCTCTTCGTCTCTCTACCTCTTCAGGCCCAGTCAATATCCTGAGCATCTATGCTCCAACACTCTGCTCCCCAGCTGAGATAAAGGACGAATTTTATGAAGAGCTGGAGACCACCATCAAAGAGACCCCTACCACAGAACACCTGTTCCTACTCGGGGACTTCAATGCCCGGATCGGAGCCGACCATAACTCTTGGCCCCGTTGCATCGGCCACTTTGGCATTGGCAAGCTTAACGAAAATGGACAGAGACTGTTAGAACTTTGTTCGTACCATGACCTGTGCATTTCAAATACGTTCTTCTCAACTAAACCCTGCCACCGAGTGTCCTGGCGTCACCCCAGATCCTGTCACTGGCACCAGCTGGATCTAGTTATTACCAGAAGATCCCTGCTGAACTGCGTTCTCATTACCGCAGCTACCATAGCGCCGACTGTGACACTGACCACTCACTGGTTGGGAGTAAGGTGCGTCTCTATCCAAAGCGGATTCATAACTCCAAGCAGAAAGGACGCCCACGTATTAACGCAGCCCTGACATTACTCCCAGAAGTTTGCACACGCTTTGCCAGTGCCATTGAAGAGGCCCTTAAGGATTGCCCAGACAACAGCGCTGAAGAGAGATGGAGCCACATTCGTGACGCCATCTATAACTCGGCCATGACAACCTTCGGCAGGCGGGTGAAGAAAAATCCAGACTGGTTTGAAGCAGGAATAATCGAACTTGAGCCAGCCATCACAGCTAAACGCACAGCTTTGGTAGACTACAAGCGCAAGCCTTCAGAGAAGGCATTAGCTGCACTCCGGAAGACCAGGAATGACGCCCAGCGGATTGCCAGGAAATGCGCTAACGATTATTGGCTGAACCTCTGTCAGAGCATTCAGCTCTCTGCAGACTGTGGGAATATCCGCGCCATGTACGAGGGCTTGAAGAAAGCATTTGGCCCAAGTACCATCAAGATTGCTCCCCTGAAGTCCGCTACAGGCGACGCCATCACAGACCGCAGTAAGCAGATGGAGAGATGGGCGAGCACTACCAGCAGCTATACTCGAGGGAGAACGTTGTCACCGACACTGTATTGGAGAGCATTACCCCCTTGCCCGAGATGAAAGAACTCGATGCTTTGCCCACTGTATACGAGCTTAGCAAGGCCATTGACTCTTTAGCATGTGGCAAAGCTCCAGGCAGTGACGGCATTCCCCCAGAGGTCATTAAGGCTGGCCTGAAGAGTGTCCTCCTTGACCACCTCCATAAACTCTTACTTCAGTGTTGGGAGGAGGGAAAAGTTCCTCAGGAAATGCGAGATGCCAACATCATCACACTCTACAAGAACAAAGGAGACCGCAGTGACTGCAACAACTATCGCGGCATCTCCTTACTGAGCATTGTGGGAAAGGTCTTCGCCCGTGTAGCTTTGAACAGACTCCAAGTGCTGGCTGAACGCGTCTATCCAGAGGCGCAGTGCGGCTTCAGATCCCAGAGATCAACGATCGACATGATCTTCTCTCTGAGACAGCTGCAGGAGAAGTGCCGGGAGCAGAGACAGCCACTTTACATCGCCTTTATCGACCTGACCAAGGCCTTTGACTTGGTCAGCAGGAAAGGTCTCTTCACCTTACTGCACAGGATCGGATGTCCCCCCAAGCTTCTGAAGATGGTCACGTCCTTCCATGATGAAATGAAAGGCACCGTCCAGTACGATGGCTTATCTTCGGAACCTTTTCCGATCCGTAGCGGTGTGAAGCAAGGCTGTGTTCTCGCCCCGACCCTCTTCGGCATCTTTTTCTCCCTGCTGCTGTGCCATGCCTTCAGTCAGTCAGAAGATGGTGTCTTCATCCACACTAGGAGCGATGGTAACCTTTTAATCTTGCACGTCTGCGCGCAAAGACCAAGGTGCGCAGGGTCCTGATTAGAGAGATGCTGTTTGCTGATGACGCCGCCCTGACTGCCCATACAGAGGAAGCACTGCAGTGTCTCATCAGCAGCTTCGCTCGTGCTTCTGATGAGTTTGGGCTGACCATCAGCCTGAAGAAAACAAATGTCATGGGCCAGGATGTCAGCAGCACTCCTTGCATCTCCATCGGCGATCATACCCTTGAGGTAGTGGAGGACTTTATATATCTTGGCTCCACTATCTCCAGCAACCTCTCTTTGGACAATGAGTTGAACACCAGAATCGGCAAGGCATCAATAGCAATGGCCCGCCTGACCAAAAGAGTGTGGAACAACAGTATGCTCACCATCAACACCAAGATGAAAGTGTACCAGGCCAGTGTCCTTAGCACTCTTCTTTATGGCAGCGAGACGTGGACTATGTACATCTGGCAAGAACGCAGACTTAACTCTTTCCATCTGCGCTGCCTGAGGAGGATTCTGGGCATCACCTGGCAGGACCATGTCCCAAACACTGAAGTGCTGGCCCAGGCAAAAATATTCAGCATGCACGCACTTCTTTCACAAAGACGCCTACGCTGGCTCGGCCATGTCTGCCGAATGCAGGATGGCCGGATTCCTAAGGACATCATGTATGGTGAGCTTGCCTCTGGCACCAGACCAACAGGCAGACCAGTGCTCCGGTATAAAGACGTCTGCAAGCGTGATCTGAAAGCCGGAAGCCTGAATCCCGCAGACTTGGAAGCTGCCACCGCAGATCGTGTCAGCTGGCAGCTCACCGTAAGGACCAGCATAAAACTGAGCGAGAGAAAGAGAGAGGACCAGTGGGAGGAAAAGAGGCAGCGTAGACGGCAGAGAGCAGAGTCAGTGTCCACAGAAGCAGAAGCAGTCACAGGCTTCATCTGTGGTAACTGCAACAGACTCTGCCGCTCTCGTATCGGACTGTTCAGCCACAGCAGGCACTGCAATTCGACAACAGACTGACTTGGGCGCAGATACTCCATTGTCTCCCGAGACAGAAGGATGCCAGAGAGATGGGAGAGCGGAGGTGGATCTATTCACTATGAGCGAGA